>NC_092458.1:1717500-1905000 GCF_047495875.1 Pithys albifrons albifrons | reverse complement strand
GTCCTGAAGCAAGAGCAGCAGCTGAGCAGAAAAACACTGCCAGACATCTGGGCTAGAAGGAAGCTTTTTGAAGGCTTCTCAGTTAGGATGGAGGGTTGAGAAAGTAGTTCACAGAGATGTGCTCGTGTCAGCCTTAAGAGCTTTGGGATAGATAAACTCTTCCAGCTTCCAGGCTCAAAACTACAGCCATTTCAAAGGCTCTGCCTCTTGCTGTCAGATGATGGGTTGACCTCTGATACTCATTTTTTTGTTACTTCTCCTTTCTAATGCAGTATTTCATGGCAGGACAAAACACTTTAAGCTTTAAGGTGTAGGAAACTCTGACTTCCAGAACAGACATACTTGCTCTTCCTGGGGAATGGACATATGCTACAGCAGTAAGAAAAGATTAAGTTTTGACAGAACAGGGGAAAAGGGCAACACAGACATCACCAAGAGAGTTTCTGAACTGCCAATGTGGCAAATGGAAAGCTGTGAACAGACTGGGAGCGCAGCTATTCTTGTGACAACACAAAGCAGCAGCCAGAGCAGCACAGCCAGCCCTGGCTAACAGCAGCCGTGGATCTCTGATCTTCCCACTGCTGAACCATGTCCTGGAGTCTGTGTGTGCATAGCTGTGTGTGTAAGATGACCAGGAACATGGCACCACCTAAGCCTCTCACTGCATCTTTTTAATTTAAAACCAACACTTGAGCATGTAACATTTTGTAAGACTGTGTTATGGGTTTAGCCAAGTAGGCCAAGAAGTCAGGCTTTAAAGTTCAGATTAGGCTTGAAATTGTCAGATGACTTGAGCTGGGCTGAGCCAGCTCACAGCTGACTTCTTCCAGCCAATAATAATGTATTCCAAACCATACTACATCATCTCAAAGGGTGTAAAATCCAGTGTGTGGGAGTGGCTTGGGCAGTTCCATCATGGCTGCACTAAGAGAAGGACATCCAGCAGCTCCTCTACTATGCTGGGCCCTGCTCTTGCTGCCTCTGCTTGCATTTTGTTTGCATTCAGGGAAGTAAAGATATTTTGTTGTTATACTTTCTATTTCTTTCTGAGTGTCTTTTGGAGAGCTTATGAATTCAGAGTAATGGGCTTTGTATTAATTGGGGAGTGGGGAGTTATTCCTTGTTATATATGCATAACTTGTGTAAGTGTGTGTTATATTGTAGTTCCCTCTTAGTTTTATCTTCTCTGTATAAATATATGTAATTAGTTTCAGCATAAACCTGGTCTGAAGGGTTTTTTTTTCCCTCTCCCTCTTCTTTTTCCCTTGGCTGGTTGGGGGGAGGAGGGACCCTTTTCACCCTGTCCTGGACAGCTGGTGCTTTGCCAGCTCAACCCAGGACAGACTGTCACTTGGTTTAAGGATGCCAGACCCTGGAATAGCAGGAGGGAAAAAGGTAATCTAAAAAGGAAACTTTTCTCAAAGCAAGAATTTTTCATTTTTCTCAATCAAATGGGAAACTTATAGCTCCCTGACAAAATGACTAAGTATTTTTTACTTGCTATATTTGGGGTATTCTGACTGCATAGAGTACTTTTTTACAGCTAGCACCACTAAAATATTTCAAAACACATTTGAAAAAAACACTTTCAAGAACATTTTCATAGAACAAGAATCTACCAAAGGATATTCTTTCCTCATTGATTCAAAGTGGATTGACAGAATTATTAATATTTTATGTCCAAAGTCAAAATTCAAAATAAAATGAAATGGTAATTCCTGTTGAAATACCCATTCTGCAACAAGGGCACAATAACCTCGGTGCTTTTAGTAAGACCCAAATGAGGCTGATAGACTGTTGAAATGTACTTCTCTGAAATATCTGCCTTCTGTATATGTCTATTCTTTTGCTATTTTTTTCTAAAGAAAGTCAAGTTTTGGCCCATGACTCTCACTAAAGATATTTTGCTAGCAGCTTTCTTTGATGCTTTACATGAAAATAAGTTTGTTCCTAGAAACATAACAAAAGAACTTACACACTGCAATATAGAATGTTTTTTCCACTCTTCAGTGAGTTGGTTGAATATAACAGTTAGGAAATAAAAAGTTTTCCTCTGTTTTTACTCAAATGTTAATGCTGAAGAGATGCTGGGATCACAGAGCTGTGAGAAAGAGGGCAGCAGCCTCAAGGAAATAGAAAATCTGATGGATTCAGTACCATAAAGAGCTTTGGCTGCAGGTGTTCAACTTGGAAGGATGGTTCAGTCTCAGGGAAACTTAATAATAATCTGAAAAAACAGGCTAGATAAGGAAGGACACAATCACCACAGGGGACACAGAAAGACATGATATTTCTACTGAGCAGAAATCAGAATGGCAAGAGTGAGTCAAATCGTGTCTGCTGCAATGCCTCTACCACTGCTTCCCCTCAGTGGGACTGCTGATATCCACTTGGACTGGTGCTGTCCTGTCATGTGCCTTTCTTCTACTATTTTTTAATCTTTTACACAAAGAGATTGACAGTTTTGTAAGAGACTGTGGAGTTGTCATATGTAAGTACAGTTTATGTGGTTCTGGCTGCAAGATGTGAAACTGGGGAGAAAAAAACCCCAAACTTCTTGCCTGTTATCTGCAGCAACATAACTGCCACACAACATTTGGGTTTTATCATGCAGGCAGATAAACTTCCTCTAGATCAGAATGTGAAAGGATCTGCCAAAGCAGGATTGTACCATCAAACACAAACTACACCAGTATTACAGCAAGTAGCCTGTGTACTTTTTTTTTTTCCTTCCACAGACTACAAATAAATATAGCAACCTTGATAAGTTATCACTGAGATTGAGGTATTTTACCAAACTGAATGCAACTGGCAGATAAGTTTGGTGGTCCTGACTCTGTATGAACAGCTTCCCATGCTTCCAGCTGCTCATTTCCAGGGACAATCTGTGACAGGCAAACTGGAAGCAACAGGAAAAGCATCCAGGCTTAAGAAACCTACAGCCTTGTCTCACCAGAAGTGCTGTCAGTGGGGAAGACCACACCAACCTATAAACAGGGCAGAACAATCACAAACATTCTAGACCATGAAAAATACTTCAAAACTTGAAAGAAAATTAGGAAAAGCACAACCTTTCTCCACAGAGCTGTAAACAAGCAAATTTACTTTGAACCGTTCCCATACTTTGAGGAAAACAGGCAGCAAACCAACAGTTCCTAAGGGTTATTTTCCTCTTTTTTAAAGAGAAAAGCCCAAATACAAATCTGTCTTTATATTATTTTTTAAAAAATGTTCACCATTATGCAACAGCAACAGGGGTATTATTTGAAATTGAATTCTAGATAAATTAGAAATTTATTTGCAAAAATTCTGAATAAAAAGATAAGTCCAGAATATGCAGGTCACTTCCTTTCAGTAGTTCATGAATAAAACAAACTGAAACACAAAGTACAGATGATACATGGACTGAATCATTACGGATATGTTGAGAAAGTATCACAGGTTTAACTGATGCTTTGTAAATATGATTCTTGGACTTTTGATACGTGGGTGGTTCAGGCTGAAGCCCTGGGTAACATCACAGCTGATGCCACTGTTATTACTATGCTGAAGAGGAAGCCTGAAAAGAACTAGCTGTGTACTGCAAGAGGCACTCTGAGAGCACATGCCTGCTGCCAAAAAGGTCAGCAGACTATACCAGAGCATTGTCTTCTGTGTGTGTGCAAGTATGTGTGAGGAGGAATGATGGGAAAAGAAATTACTAAGTACACAGCCAATAACAAAGCACACCTTCAGCACTTTGATTCTGGATAAAATAGGAAAAAGTCAAAATATTAATTTGAATATTAACAGTCATGTCAGTTCATAATTCATACAGATTAAAACACAGTGATTCAAAGATTATTGGAAACAATTGCACAGCTAGGTATCATACTCCATCTGTTCTTGATAAGTAATTTAGCACAGTTTTATGCAATTAAACTAGGAATATTGAATTGGGAGACAAAGGAAGAAGCAAGTGTTATGGGTTCACCTAGGTGGGCCTAGATTTGGGCTCTGAAGTCTGGACTAGGCTGAAGCTGTCAGCTGACTTGAGCTGGGCTGAGCTAACAGCTGACCTCTTCTAGCCAGTAATTTTGTATTCCATACCACACTATGACATCATCTCCAGGGCAGTAGGAACCAGTGTGGGAGTGGTTAAGGCAGTGGCTTCTCAGCCCTCCTCTTGGGAGGACACACAATGCTGTCCCAGGGGGGATGGAGAGGACCAGGCCCACCACTGGCTCACAGGGTACCTCAGGAAAGTAAAATGTGTTGTTCTGGGTCTCTCCTTTCTACTTGGGTTTGTCTCCCTGGGGAATAAGTCTTTTCTTAAGTAATGTGTAGTTAGGACAGTAGAATTTGTGTGTTCGTTAAGAAGTTGAGGTGGGGAACTTGTTGTTGCAGACTTGTGTGAGTGAATATTTGTACTCTCTTCTAATTGTCTCTTTCTTTCTGTGAAAAATATATGCAGTTTTAGTATAAATGCCATTTGAAGTGGTTTTTTTTCTTTCCCCTCTTTTCCTCCCTTTCCCTGGTGTTAGGAGGGAGGCTTTTCTCTCTGTGCTTGGGGGGGTTGGCAGTTGCTTATCTCAAACCAAGACAGCAAGTTAACTATTTACGGCTTTTCTCTTTTGACTTCACTACAGGTCCTGTAGATTTGCATTAAAGTATTCCCTACTTCAGTGAATGATGGACATGTGACTTCTGATAGGAGTGTTTAGTTTTTAATATAGTCTTCTAAATTTCTTTTTTCACCATTTTTTATTGTAGTACTGTGAAGAACTTGTAGCTTATGGCTTGGGGAACACAGTCAACATGAATGGACACTCTTAGCCCAAATTCATAAAAACACAGACTCTGAGCATCTGAGCATCTTAGTTGGCTGGGGGGAGGAGGAACCCTTTTCTCTCTGTCCTGGACAGTTGGTGTTTTGCCAGCTCAACCCATGACAATCTGCATGCTACTTCTTTTGAATTTTGTTTTTACTGCTCTCAGAATTGTTTACTTAAGTGTCCTCATCTACCACATTGTTTTTCTTACAAGATCCATATCATAATCACTCCTTTCCTCTAAAGACAAAGGAAGATAAATGAGCCACATCTGCTTCAATAAATTGGCTGCATCACAGCTTTTTAGTGTTCTAAAAATAATTCTTGGCAGGATGGGTCAGCAGCAAAAAGCAACAAATGTGATTATTTCATTGAAATACAGAAGTCACTCTTTCTAAGACACTAAAAATAAAAGTGACTATAAAAGCTACATATCCACATTGGTTTTGCCTATTTGTTTTTTTCTTAGGATAACTGTTATATATATATCATCTTGCAATATCTGACTGTGAAATTACAGTCAAAAGAGCTTCTGCTAATGCTTTAAAAACTATGTTATCTTCTTAATATTCTTAATACCCTATATAATATGTAAACACACTGCCATAAAACTTGCTGATTTAGCACATTTTAAGTACTACTTTTAGTTTGCAGGTTGTTGCTGGATAATAATGGGGACGAGATCAGGGGAATAGAAGCACTTCATGGAAAGTAAGGAGCAGAATCACTCACCTGCCAATGGAGGATTATATTCCAGATCAAACCAAGGGTCAGCTTATGGTTGCCATCCACAATGTCTGAGCTTCCTATATTTACCAAATCAACCTAAAATAGAAAAAAAAAAATAATTGTATAAGAATACTAAAAAGCAGGAGAGGTTGGAGGCGGAGGGAGGGATGGGCGAGGGGAAATTTCTCATGTTTTATAAATGGCACAATTAATGTTCTGGAAAAAAGCCAGCAGTGATCTGGAGTTCCAATTATTCCAGTTATAGCAGGTTGTGAAAACACAGAATTAAAAGTAACAGTTAATAATGACTCAAACACCTTTTATATTAAGCCTCAACAGTTAGAAATCACAAAACTGATGGGAGACAGAAAAACTCCTGTACTATGATTCATTCTTCCTGACATAACACAATTTTCTGAAAGTCACACACACACATATAGACAGTGTAAGCACCTACAAATCCAAGATACTGTTCTACATATTTAGATAAAATAGAACTTATTTTTCCTTTATTAAATTCTATAATGAATAAGGAAAGTCAATATATGTTCTGAAATACAGATAAAGCAGAAATTCTCATCTAAACAAGTTTTACCCACATTAATTCATCCAGTAATGTTGTTTCCCATAGTTACATCATACATTTAAAATTCCATAATGCATCAGCATTACCACACTGGAATGCTCTTTCTTGCATATGTGAAATGATCCTTCACTCTCTCCCATTTTTTATGCTATCTAAATAAGGAAGCCAAATCCAGGGATGTCAGTGCAAGACATTAGGAGCTAAGTCCTGTATTTTGGATATAACTATGACTCTCAAATTTGCAATCACAGTGTTTTAAAGATGCAATTTTTCATGATGTATGTATGGCCAAACTTCGGGAACGCAGATTTGGGCAGGGCTGTCCCCACGTGGGTGTGCCCTTCCAGCCTGCGCAGTGGATTTCAGGTGAGGCTCAGCCTGCACAGAACTGGCCCCACCGTTTCAGTCCTGAGGTTCATCTGCCACGGCCGAGCGAGCTTGGACAGTGCCAGTGAAGTCCTCAGGACTAGAACCTACAGCACCCGGCATTTCCCAGGAGGTCTCCCATCCAAGTACTAATCCAGGGCTGACCCTGCTGAGCCTCCGAGATCTGACGGGATCGGATGTCATGAGCTTAACTGATGTTTATATGGAAAAGTACCCCATTCCTTCACAAACTACAGTTTGCATATTTCTATGTGTTTCTGAAGTTATTTGAAATTAAAAAGTTACATCTGCAGATTGATTAAAGGTCTTGCACCCTCCAAATAGGCTCTTTTTTTAATTATTATTTCAATGCATCTGTGTATAGGTCATTATTACAAATACTTCAGAAAGCATTTGCTATGAACATTTGTAACCAGGTATGTAAGCAAAACCTTCCTGTATACTGTGAAATAATGTAGTGATGATTTTTTTCCAATAAGGTTTTATGTTGCAGATTTTGAATAACTAGAAGCTTTCCTTTCTATTTATTTACAACAAATTCCACTAAATTAAAACAAAAATCAAGCTGGAGGTCTTTGTGCAAATCTTATAAGGTCACTTTCATTTATGCACAAATCTTTAGATGGATTACCTTAAATTTATAAAATAAATAGCTTTATTCAGCAGTTGAACTCAAGCATGTTTAGTGACATACTGCAGCTGTCAAGAAATCCAATATAATATGCAGCACAGAATATATTATTTTTGTTCTGTCAACTCTTACTCTTCAGTTTAAGTAGATGTTATAATTTATTTGAATTTATTCTTAAGGTGGCTAAATGATAAGCTTAGTTGGCCCCTGGAAGTGTCTGCTAAAGTTATGGGTCCATTAGAATGCTGGCATGAGGAAGACACTATGAGAATATTTACTCCATAATGCAAAGGATAGTGGCTTGAAAAGTCAGTCTTCATGGAGTAGAACTGAAAGTGGCTTTGATATGATTAATGTTTTGAACAATGAGGAAAAGATATCTCTGAAATTTTAGAAAAAAGAAATTATTGTAGGAAAAGCCTTGGTTTTATCAGACATCATCATTGTCAGAGATCGCGAGTAGATATTTTGAGAGATAGCACCCTGTAACCAACTGGGGCTGACTTCTTGGAATTAACTTTTAAAAAATCTATTTCAAGCAACATGCATGAGAATAAAATCCTGCAGGTTGATCTATCTCCAGATAGCATCCATTATAGAGGTATTATTCAAAACTTGCTGGAAGAGGATTTCAAACTTTTTAAAATGCATTTCCCCTGATGCCAGATGACAAAGTCACATCAATAAAACTGCCTTGACTCCAGAACTTGTATACTAAAGACCAAAGGCTGATGGAACACCTACAAAGCATTTTCTGTGCTGTCCATAGAATTTTCTGAGCCTGTCTGGCAGAATACTTACATTATTTCTCTGCAAAACCTGGAGTGCTTTGTTGACATTGTTCAGAGCATGAACTCTTGTGGCGCCCTTTTCTTTTGCCTACAAAGAAAGTAAATCAAATTTGATTGTCCAAAATCAGAATCTAGAGTACATTATAGGTATCTCAATTCTTATACTACACCTGTGGTTTGCTATTTCATAACTTTATGATAGAAGACTATTACCATAGGTGGGGCTTATGCAGCTTCTCAATGTGAAATAAAGTCAATTGTGAAACAAACTGGATCCTCATTTGGAAGGTAATTTGGTACCTTGACACTTCTCAGTGAATGAATCATTGAAAGGAATATAAAAATCAGATAATTCCAGATTCTATTTATAATGATTAGTTGTCTTCTTCATGGCAATTTAGGATCATTACTATGGCAACTAAACAGATAATCACCAGCCTGTTCAATATTTATTTACAAATATATTATCTCTAGATTTTGATTCTCAAACTGCCAGGCTGCTTCACTTGTTGTTTATGTGAAAGTTTCAGAGAAAGACACTGAGCTTACAAAGTCCAACCAGGAACACAAGAGAGGACATTCAAAAATATGTGATATGTCACTTTAGAATTTCCAGGCTGATGAGAGCAAGCAGTTCTCTCTTTTCAGGCAAGTGCAACTCCAGTACAAGGACTGTACATAGGAAAGTGATTAGGAAAACATTCTAATTCTACACATTAAGTTCTATTCCAGCTAAAATCGAGATATCTAAATAAACCCTGCTTCAGTCTTCTTTCTCTTGGCCCCACTTCCTTAAGTGCATACAACAAAGTATTTTCATTTCAAACATATGCCTAGCAAAGAGTCACTGTCTGAAACAGCTCTCAGTCACGTTTCCTCAATTTCAAATAACATCAAACTTATCCAGACCCCTAAAAACAGTTTCCACAGAACCTCATCAATAGCAGAAATCGATTAATGTCACTTACTACACTTATGACAACATCAAGACTTCCATTTAGAGTAAATACATATAAAAACACATACAAGTTTTTGTCCTGTAAGGCATTCCAGGAGCTCCAGAAGTCTCCTTCCATCTCGAAAATCATTAAAAAGGTCTTCAATGTAACGTCTTCCAAACTGAAATGAAACAATGTTTCTAGTTAGTTCAAACATACACACACAAAAAATAAAGGGCATGACTCAAAGTAAGAGAGGAAAATACAACTAAATTCCTGGGATTATTTCACACACATCTGTTTCAAACAGGTTTCTAATATTTAAGAGAGATGTGCTTATTTGAAATACATACCATTACTTCAAACAAATAAGGCAGAAATAAATACTAATAATTGTAGAACACAAATTAGCCTTCGCAGTTAAGGTGAAAATCAGGAAAAAAAATGGAAAAATAATTTGAAACAAACAAACAAAAAAATTAAAAAAAAAATCAACCAAGCAAACAAACAAACAGCAACAAAAAAAAAAGGAAAGAAACAATGAAACCACAAACAGGCAGGAAGTGATGTAAAATTAAAGTGCCCAATAGGTGCTACTTCATGTGGGAGAAACAAACATGAAATTACACAGAGGGAGGTAAGTTTTATGCTTATTCTACTGAGGATCTTAGAAACATATTTATGTTAATAGGACATGGAATTGTACCAAATCAGAGCCTCACTACTTTAACTGGCTAAAATAGAGCTCACATTCTGTACACAGCATCAGTGAGAGATGAAAGGAAATACTGGAGATTTACAACTAAATTCCTGGGATTATTTCACACATATCTGTTTTAAACAGGTTTCTAATATTTAAGAGAGATGTGCTTATTTGAAATACATACCACTACTTCAAACAAATAAGGCAGAAATAAATACTAATAATTCTAGAACACAAATTAGCCTTCGCAGTCAAGGTTGAAATCAGGGAAAAAAATGGAAAAATAATTTGAAACAAAAAAAATAAATAAATTTTAAAAAAATCAACCAAGCAAACAAACAAACAAACAGCAACAAAAAAAAAAAAAGGAAAGAAACACTGAAACCACAAACAGGCAGGAAGTGATGTAAAATTAAAGTGCCTAATAGGTGCTACTTCATGTGGGAGAAACAAACAAGAAATTACACAGAGGGAGGTAAGTTTTACACTTATTCTACTGAGGATCTTAGAAACATATTTATGTTAATAGGACATGGAATTGTACCAAATCAGAGCCTCACTACTTTAACCGGCTAAAATAGAGCTCACATTCTGTACACAGCATCAGTGAGAGATGAAAGGAAGCACTGGAGATGTTCCCTCATACAACAATGATAAAAATGGTTCACTCTTTCTAAAATTCAAGCCAGCTTTCTGATCTATGCTTTAATAATGCATTAAAAATATAGAAATATAATTTTGTATAGTTTAGTCACTGCACTAGTTTTATGTGCACTCATCGATTTTGAAATCTTTTTGTATGTATGAGAGCCATTAAGAGCCACAGTAAAAAACAGTGATTATTTTGTGCAGTGCCAAGTAGATTCACATGTTCCCATCACTTCGAATCTGTGAAGTTTGACAGATGCTTTGATTGATTTGAGAGGAAACATCTGTACTTTAATTTGCTAGAATTGACACCATGCTGACCTACATTGAACACCTTCCACTTTTACCACAGAGCAGCATAGAATTAGGAATCCATATTACACAGAAAACATTTGTTTTCTTGTCAGAAATGTTGTTCTGGTACTCACTGCAACACTCATCAGAGCTAGCTGGGAATTTTATGAAAACCATATTTTGTTATAAACTACCAATTCTTTCGGAAGGTTTCTTAAACAGAGGACAGAATTAAGGACAGTTTCCAGTGCTAAACTAACTTTTCCCTTAATCAGTACATATAATGAGTACAGCACAGACTTCAGCGCTAGTAGCCACTCTACCATGATTCCATCTTCCTTTCTCTCAGATTGCTTTTCTAAGGAAAGAGCTCCTTTCAGTCTTTCTTTTAGTTTTTGGTAAGATTTTGGTTCTGTTTCATGTAATAAAAAAACCCCCAAACATCACAAATGTTCTATAGCACTGAGAATCCTTCTTTTCAAGCCAGTTTTCACACCATGCACAACTCATTCCATCTAAGCTAATTTCTAGTTAACACACACGCTGCCACTCACCTAAAATATCTGAGAACTCATACTGAATAAATTCACATATGATTTACTCACACTGATCACCCTCTTGAATTATGTTTGAGTAATAATACTCAGCAACTCTATTTCCTGCCTCACATTTAGTATGAGAAAGAGCTTAATAAAAATGTTCTTAACTATGCTATGAAAAATTATGTGCCATTACACAAGTCAAGTCACATACAGGATTCCTTGAGTTGTTGGACAAATTTAACATTAAAACATACAACTAAATCAGAGAGACCTTATTGTGTCTTGCAGAACAAAAGTCACTTTTGCAAAGGGGAAGCACAAGATCTGTGCCCTCTGAGGGAGCATTTTAACATTCTTTAGAAAACTGAAGTGTTCAATAGGCCCTTCTGTAACATTATGAAAGAGTTGTGCCCATAAGGTTACTTCCTCTGGGAATTTGAGCACAATGACATATTGATAACAGAGTACAATTATATTGGTTTATATCACACAGGAAAAACAGCACTACCCTTCATAACTGCCTATGTCTCTGTCTTTCCTCCTTTTTACAGCATTTAAGCTATTCAGAAAGGTAATGTTGAAATCAATCTAGGGAGGGGAGGGGAGGGGAGAGGGGAGGGGGAAGGGGAGGGGGAGGGGGAGGGGGAGGGGGAGGGGAGAGGAGGGGAGGGGAGGGGAGGGGAGGGGAGGGGAGGGGAGGGGAGGGGAGGGGAGGGGAGGGGAGGGGAGAGGAGAGGAGAGGAGAGGAGAGGAGAGGAGAGGAGAGGAGAGGAGAGGAGAGGAGAGGAGAGGAGAGGAGAGGAGAGGAGAGGAGAGGAGAGGAGAGGAGAGGAGAGGAGAGGAGAGGAGAGGAGAGGAGAGGAGAGGAGAGGAGAGGAGAGGAGAGGAGAGGAGAGGAGAGGAGAGGAGAGGAGAGGAGAGGAGAGGAGAGGAGAGGAGAGGAGAGGAGAGGAGAGGAGAGGAGAGGAGAGGAGAGGAGAGGAGAGGAGAGGAGAGGAGAGGAGAGGAGAGGAGAGGGGAGGGGAGGGGAGGGGAGGGGAGGGGAGGGGAGGGGAGGAGAGGAGAGGGGAGGGGAGGGGAGGGGAGGGGAGGGGAGGGGAGGGGAGGGGAGGGGAGGGGAGGGGAGGGGAGAAGAAAGAGAAGAAAGAGAAGAAAGAGAAGAAAGAGAAGAAAGAGAAGAGAAGAGAATTAAGTTTCAAGATTTAAGTGGAACCACGAAGAGGACATGAGGAAGGGGATTGAAAACATCCCTTTACCCTAGAGGCATGAGTGTGGGAATGACGGGGAAAGGAAATCACAAATAGGGGTTCTTTCAGGAAAGTTTTTGTCCCAGTCTCCAGCAAAGTTTCCCAAGCAGAATGAAAGGGCTGATTGTACTACTGCCTCTGTGGAAAGAAGTTCTGGGCCATTTCTATAATAATGAAGTGGGGAATCGTGTGAACAGCATTAGAGAGACCCTGCCTGCAGTCAGGTGGAGAAGAGGGATAACCAGCTTTTCTGGACTCTGTGGATTCAAGGACCTGGCACATCGGGCCCAAAACGGGCATCAAAAAGGACTGTTGTGGTTTAAGCCCAGTTGTCAACAAAGCACCACACAGACCATCTACACACTCAACCAATCCCACCTACTCCTAGACCAGGGGAATGGGGTTTAGCAACTGTCAGTGGGTGAGGGGAGCAGCTGTGTTGTGCATGATTTTATTTTCTTGGCTTTTATTTATCTATTTATGGTTTTTATTTTTTTATTATTATTTTTTTTTCTGTTTACTTTGTTTCAGTTATTAAACCCTTTTTATCTCAAACTACTAGTTCCCCATTCCACCAGGAGCAGGGGGATTTTGGAGTTATATTTAGTTACCAGCTGAGCTTAAAAGACATAAATTTTCTCCCACAAGTAACAAGGGTGGAAAACACTCAAAAGCACTCAAAATTGAGGGGATTGAGTCCATCATCAGCAAATTTGCTGATGACACCAAGTTGGGAGGGAGTGTCGACCTGCTGGAAGGCAGGAGGGCTCTGCAGAGGGATCTGGATAGACTTGAGAGATGGGCTGATTCCAATGGGATGAAGTTCAACAAGGCCAAGTGCAGGTCCTGCACTTTGGCCACAACAACCCCCTGCAGCGCTCCAGGCTGGGCCCAGAGTGGCTGGAGAGCAGCCAGGCAGAAAGGGACCTTGGAGTACTAAATGACAGGAAGCTCAACATGAGCCAACAGTGTGCCCAGGTGGCCAAGAAGGCCAATGGGATCCTGTCCTGGATCAAAAATAGCGTGGCCAGCAGGCCCAGGGCAGTGATCCTTCCCCTGTACTCTGCATTGGTGAGGCCACACCTTGAGTGTTGTGTTCAGTTCTGGGCCCCTCAGTTCAGAAAGGACATTGAGGTGCTGGAGCGAGTCCAGAGAAGAGCAACAAGGCTGGTGAAGGGACTGGAGCACAAGCCCTATGGGGAGAGGCTGAGGGAGCTGGGGGTGTTTAGCCTGGAGAAGAGGAGGCTCAGAGGTGACCTCAGCACTGTCTAGAACTACCTGAAGGGAAGTTCTGGCCAGGTGGAGGTTGGTCTCTTCTCCCAGGCACTCAGCAATAGGACAAGGGGGCACGATGGGCTCAAGCTCTGCCAGGGGAAATTTAAGTTGGAGATCAGAAAAAAATTCTTTGCAGAGAGAGTGCTCAGGGATTGGAATGGGCTGCCCAGAGAGGTGGTGGATTCACCATCCCTGGAGATTTTTAAACACAGATTGGACGTGGCACTGAGTGCCATGATCTGGTAAATGGACTGGAGTTGGACCAAGGGTTGGACTCGATGATCTTGGAGGTCTTTTCCAACCCAATCGATTCTATGATTCTATGATTCTAAATTTCAAACAATGAGTCCATAATAACAACTCCAGCAAAATACATGATAACAGAAGAATGAAACACAACTATTATTTGAGGTTCTTTAACATGCATAAATATGTTTCTGTTTTAGAAAAATGTCATGTAATAGGTATATTTTTGCTTTTTTTCAGGAAAATTACAAAGGGTAAAAACTTAGCTGAGGAAGAGGTCTCTGACTTCATTTTCCTTTGAAGATGAGTAAGCACCTAGATTACACTTTTCATTTAAGGCAGACTAGACTGTTAAAAGGTTATTACAATAAGACAGGTTGTATGTTACTTCTGCATTTTACAGTGTTATTGGCTGATTATTATCAGTTCATATGGACAATCAAGCAACTGAAACTTTCAACAGATGGAGAGAGAGAGAGTTGAAGTCAAAAGAGAAAAGGCACTGTATAAACTGGGAATTCAAGGTTCATTATGGCACTAGACAAAAGATTTAAGGTTATAGTAGGTTTAAATAGGAAAGATCAGTTTACAACAGAACCAGTGGACACCAGTGTCCTTTTGACTCTCAGGACAGGTAAATAACTGAGATCTTGGTTTGGGACAAGACCTTTGTTTCCATGGGGGACAGGAAACCTGGACTGCAGAGCCTGGAAGGGAACTGCACTGCATCCCATCTGTGCTTTCAGCATGCAGGTCTGGGGAACAAAGAGCCAGAGGTGCCCTGCAGTTTGACCAGCACCTCAGACTACAGACTGACTACTAAAAAAAAAAATGAAAAGATAAGGTACAATTCAGAAAGCCAGAAGGACATAAACCTTAAGTCTTCGCATAATTTTTCAAATTATTGTCTCAAGTCCATTCTGTGGACCTGTAAATTTTGCTGAATAGACATCAGTAAGAAAGAAATAAAAACTTAGTTGGCTTACAACTAAGGCTTTGGAGCCCTTAGTAAGACTCTAAAGAATCAGCCTTTTCTTGCAGTCAAAATACTTGGTGCTTCACTCTGTGAAACAATAACGAAAAGCTATTGAGCTAATCTCAACAGATCTTTTAAGTAAGTTTTAATAAAAGAAGGACTATTAGTACTTACTCCTGCTCTGCTAAATATATTAAAAGTTCAATTTCTCTCCCCAGCATCCTTGTTTATGGTTTGTTCAATTCTACTGGGAAGTTCCATGAAAAGGGCTGACATTTTCTTTCATTGATGCTGGATTACTATTACAGCAGCAAAAGATATTGTCCCAGTCAGGAGGGAAAAAAGATGCACCAGGCATAGTTTAATTAGGCCATAGGTTTATGGACTCATGGGAAGCACCAAACAATAACTTGAGCCACCCAAGCCATCCTTTATCCCTTCAATGCTTTTTGCCTCTTAGAACAAGGAGTCATCCACTCTCCTGTGGGTGAATCTCTGCATTACTCAGCTGGAGGTCAAACACCACCAAGTGGTTTTCCTCACCATCAGAGATCTGACGTTTTTTTGCTCTCTAACTTCATTTTTTTCAAGGGATTTACATAAAGGAGTAACTGAAGAATGACAGTATTTTAAAAATGACTGCTACTGACCAACTGTGAGGAAGGTGTACAACCCTTCTCTCGAGAAGCCACATTCTTCTCCCAGTCACAGAACCAAACATTTCTGTGCCTCTCATTAGGGTAACCATCACAATGCCTGCAGCAGGCACAGAACACTCAACTCTGCCCTTAGAGAGAGATCTAGGGGCAGGTCTTACCAACTGTCTGAAGGCAGTTTGTGTTTGTGGGACAGAAAACATCCTCCTAAAGAAGAAGCTGGTTTTATATGCAGACCCTGGTGTTGGGTAATGACACCAGACCCTCCTGGGACTCCTGGGTGGGTCTGGTAAAAGCACACTGACCCCTCAGCACAGGAAGTCATTCTGCATTTTTACTGTCATTACACAGAAGGATATTTGCACACCATCAAGTTTCTGAAGAATATTGTGGGGTTTTTTCCATATTAAAATAAATCAGAAAATCTCACACATGAAAGAACTTCCTAAAGTTACGCTTAAATAATTCCCATCATCTGGATCACTGAAATTAGTAAATTATTTCCTCTGAAAGCAAAAGGAATTCATTATTCCTTTTTTTTTTAAGACACATGGCATTTTAAAAGTCAAAACCAAAATAGTTATTGTCTATCATATTTCAATATAAAATTTCCTTATGGGGTTTATGAAACACAACTTGAATTCACTTTAATTAGATATTTTATCTTAAAAATTAATGCCATTTTGAGATGAGATTTTGAAATTAATCACACCACAAACTAGATTATTTTTTCAAATTCAGTGTATTATATTTTTGTAACAAAAAAATTAGATTGAGGGCATATATGAACTGTAATATCGTGTCAGTATTAAGAAACTGAAGGTCTGTTTAGAACAACAAAATAAAACCTACTGATACAGTCACCAGTCAGAGCAGGAAAATTGTAAGGATTTCAATAGTAGTTTTTTTAATAGCACTACAATATATATATTATTTTTAATAAGTTATATAATGCATAATATCAGTTGCTAAAATGAAACAATTCCAGTATTTTAAATATTATTTTTCAAAAGGTAAACTGCTCCCAAATAAGAAAATATCTTTTAAACATTTAATATTGTTCACTGTGTGTAGACCAGAAACCCACCAATTAAAGCATGAACAGTTTTTCATGAAAAATTAGATGGACCAGTTTTAGACTGACAGGGATGGTATAGCCACCTCTGGACATGCACACTTGAATGGATCAAGTTTTAATGTAACCAGATATCTGTTGACAAAGAAATAAACAAACATTATTATTTCATGTATGTGGATATATTTCATAAGTGAGTTTACAGGTTTCCTTCAAAATATTTAAAATTACACAAGTTTCTGTTTGGTAAGCAGTGTGTGTACAATGTTGGCATCTACTGCATTTATTTGAAACAATACAAAGCTTACAGGGATACACAGAATAAATCTGGCAGCTTTTCCACCAGTTGAATCTAGCCAGATAATGGCATTGAAGTACTTCTTATTTTGTAGTATATGGTGGTCAAGACCTTTAAAGACTGGATGACTGGCAATTGGATCAAAAGACACCTTCTGGAAGTGGGAGTGAACACACACTCTGCAAGTCCCTACAATGTCTGAAGAATGAGTTATAAGTTCAGAGTCAAGGACAGGGATGCTTCTTTTGACAATATTGGTAGCTTCATGAAACCTACTAATTGACTGCAGTGAGGTCTTCTGGCTTTTTTTCAAGTATGCATATAATTATGCTTCCCACTCTGCAAAGAATGATAGAATCATAGAAGCGATTGGGTTGGAAAAGACCTCCAAGATCATCGAGTCCAACCCTTGGTCCAACTCCAGTCCATTTACCAGATCATGGCACTCAGTGCCACGTCCAATCTGTGTTTAAAAATCTCCAGGGATGGTGAATCCACCCCCTCTCTGGGCAGCCCATTCCAATGGCTGATTACTCTCTCTGGAAAGAATAGAGCTACAAGGAAGAACATTACCATAAACTAACAACCACTTTTATTTATAGTGTTATCTCAGATGTAACTTTCAGTAAAAAATGGACTATTAATTATATTTACATGGTCAAGAATACTTGTATTGTTTTAATTTGCAGTGGGTAGGTATTTTTGAGGCTATAGTGGGCAGAGATTTGTAACAGCATTTTTAAACATTGGGAAATGAAAAGATTAAAATGCAGGAGTTTTGAAAGGAAGACCTATCCCACTTTCCAGCAGAGAAGCACAAACTGTATCTAGCAGATGTCAAATGCAACAAATTTGGAAATATTCTCATTTATGTGACCATCAGTTTCACAGCAGACCTTTTACATGAATATTTGTTATTCAATTAATTTATTTTCTTAAACATGGTTATTGAAAAACGGGGGGAAAAAAGGGAATGTCTTCAGTCTTTATGAAAATACCAAGCTTTAGTGAAAAGCCTCAGAGAGCAGAGAAAGCTTTTTCTCTTTTGTCTTACTGAGGTTCTGAATGTTAGAGAAAAGCCTAATTTTACACAAATAGGGACAGAATACTGTACATACTGTGATTCCTCACAGATATCCTTTCTGGGTGAGTTTGGATCCTCCTTTTATTGAGAGACAGATTTTAGCAATACTTTTATCATCAGTTTAGAGCTTAAACACTGGCTACAAAGAAACTGATGAACAAAACTTAAAGATTTTACTTTGGAATCCCTTCAGGTACATAATCTCTTTTTTGAGAATAAATAAAAGAGACAAACCTCTTCTGCTGTCTGTACTTGTAATGGCAAATAGTGAAGCTTCTAAATAGGTGCAATGGTAATCAGACAAGACAAAACCACAGGAATTTTCATCAATAAGAGGAGGAACAAACTGCCAAAGTCATTGTAGCAAGTCATCCAGTTTGCTTGATTTGACCTTGTCTTTAGGGGAGTGCAAAAGCCAAGAGTTCTGGCGTTTCTTGTCATGCGTCTATTCTCACTAATTCTGTTTTTTTTCCCTTTCATTAACATTTCTTCATTGGGAAACACCTGACCAGTACTTTAATTGTAACAAAAAATGCAAAAGAATTATATAAGGGAAGAGGGGTATCATACAGAAAACAAACAAGTAATGACATTCTGTATTTAGTCTTCATCAGTCAGGAGTCATCCTCAAGAACAAACACGATTTGGTAGCCAAATAAAAACTAAATTCTCAAGGCATCTGAGATAGAAATGCTTGCAAACATTTTTTTCCAAACATATTTTCATTGACTCAACTAAAACTTTAGTACTGGCATACAAGTGGATGACTCATCCTCCCTCCCAAAGTCACAAACATTTAATCAAACTCATATGGCAAACACACATAGTCACTCCCTGTCATCTTGATACACAGATTGGTTAAGTCAATAAATAATTGTTTTAAATATTGCCATTTAAAGCTGCAGCAATGGGAAAATCCATGCAAGTACATCTGAGCTGGCTGATGATCATTTTCACCAGGGGCAAAGGAAAGGTCAGTATTTATTTATTCAGAATGGAGGTTACCCCGTTAACTTTGGGCCTAGAAGGACTGAGCTGGTTCTTGCTGTGCTGTGTTGAAGCCCAGCCACGTGCACACTACAGCCAAGAACTGTTCTTATTCCCAACAAGCTTTCTGCAGTAAATGAGACATTAATTTAAACTATATGCTTAAAAGAGCAAGTATATCCTCTCTGCTTGAGCTTAGCTAGAGGTTTAAAACACGTTCTTCCACTTTTTTCTCATCTGAAGAAGCCAAGCATAATTTTACAGGGACTGAAAATCCATCCATAAAACCACATGGCTAAGTAATGGAATACAGTTTTCCAATACAGTCCATTATTTGCATTAAATATTTTATATATTAAGATATAGAGATCATTATCTAAATATGAGAAATTAATTTCTACTAAAAAACAACAAACAAAACAAAACAAAACAAACAAACCCAAGAGTCAATTCTTGAAATCATGATTTCCATTTGACCTACCACTAAAAATTAGTAATCTGCTGTGGAGGTTGTTGCCTATATGAAAAATTTTAAAACATTCAGAATAAAATCAGAGAAAGAAAAAGCAACAAGAAGACGGTATTTGAAAGGGAACAGCAGAACATTGTAACACACAGTGAAACAGTATGAAACAAGTACATTCAAAGAAAACTTCTATTTCTTCTGACAATTCAAATTTACACATATGGCAGCCTGCTGGCCTCTCAACAACTGGCCCCCCAGGCCAAGCTCTGAATGGCTGCAGCAACCCTGACCTCTGACTGCCATTCTCTTACTGCTGGACTGTCCAGTCTGCTCCTCATTTCACAATCAATCTACTTCCCACCCTACATTGCCAATGAGGTCCATGGCAAATAAATGAGATGACAACTGCACACAACATCAGAAGAAATCTTGACTTGCTATTCAGTTGATATTCCTATTACTTTTAAGAGTTCTGCACATAATTGTCTGCAAACATATTTAACAGATTTTTTATCTTTAACATAGTAAATTGCTGTGTTTTGGCTACCAGCAGGTAGCAGGCACATGTACCTTAAATAACAACTAATTATGGTAACTTAGTGAAAATGATTGGCATATGCTGCCTTTGTAATGTCTGGTAATAAATGACCCAGATTCTAAAAGAGGTTTATGTAACAAATTGCATTTGGGAATCTGGATCCCTTTTCATAATTAATAGAAATATCAATATGAGATGACTCTTTAAAACAAATAGTTTAAAATTTACTGTAGTACAGTAAATAAGAAAGAATTAGTGAGACTTTGGCTTGCATTTCAGTTGCATTTTTTGTGTTAAGTAATAGTTTATGAATAGGTTCTGAACCCTGTGCATCTTTTTCTTGGTTTATAGAATCATAGAATCATAGAATCGATTGGGTTGGAAAAGACCTCCAAGATCATCGAGTCCAACCCTTGGTCCAACTCCAGTCCATTTACCAGATCATGGCACTCAGTGCCACGGCCAATCTGTGTTTAAAAATCTCCAGGGATGGTGAATCCACCCCCTCTCTGGGCAGCCCATTCCAATGCCTGATTACTCTCTCTGCAAAGAATTTTTTTCTGATCTCCAACTTAAATTTCCCCTGGCAGAGCTTGAGCCCATCGTGCCCCCTTGTCCTATTGCTGAGTGCCTGGGAGAAGAGACCAACCCCCACCTGGCCAGAACTTCCCTTCAGGTAGTTCTAGACAGTGCTGAGGTCACCTCTGAGCCTCCTCTTCTCCAGGCTAAACACCCCCAGCTCCCTCAGCCTCTCCCCATAGGGCTTGTGCTCCAGTCCCTTCTCCAGCCTCGTTGCTCTTCTCTGGACTCGCTCCAGCACCTCAATATCCTTTCTGAACTGAGGGGCCCAGAACTGAACACAACACTCAAGGTGTGGCCTCACCAATGCAGAGTACAGGGGAAGGGTCACTGCCCTGGTCCTGCTGGCCACGCTATTTTTGATACAGGACAGGATCCCATTGGCCTTCTTGGCCACCTGGGCACACTGTTGGCTCATGTTGAGCTTCCTGTCAATTAGTACTCCAAGGTCCCTTTCTGCCTGGCTGCTCTCCAGCCACTCTGTGCCCAGCACATCATTTAACTAGTTAAAAACTAATAGTGTACAGATAATGTATGGTTTGATTCTAATCTTAATTGTTTGCTTGGTACTCTTATAAAAATGGTACAGTGAAGAGAGTAGCACTCAATCTGAAACTATACAAAGGAAAGAGATGACCAGCAACCAGCCTACAAATACATAACAGCAACCTTGAAGACAGTGGAATAAACCAGCATTCAAGATGTATCACCCACTTGAACAAGCTAGAACAGATTGTTTCTCACATATGAAAAGAAGAAATAATCCTTTAGACCATGGAAAACCATAGGTAACACTAGAGAGACACAAAGGAGCCTGGAGAAGATTGCTTTGGCTCCCAGACTCGAAGTGCTGCTCAACCCAGACAGCTCAGTCTCAGGGACTAAAATCTGCAGCTATCAGGGATAACAGTGTGACATGAATCCCCCAGTAGCACACACTGAAAGCTTGATGAGGGAGTTCCACACATGTGCTGCAGATTTCACCATCTTCAAACATTGGAATCAATTTCTAAAGCTAAGAAAAGAGTATCCCCAAAGATATCCCTAAAAGCACACATGGAGGGAGTGTGAGAGAAAAGACAGTCTTCCTTTCAGCAATTCGGTCCCGCAATTTCTGAAACAAAAGAAGGCTGTGCTTTGACATGACTCAGAGCTGCTTCTTTTTTAGAGGAATTCTGGGTGACACTGCCTACTCCAGATGGCACTACTCTGCCACTAGCCCCATCATGAACAGTGTTTTGGGTCATGGAAGTTCCCAAACCTTAATTGCTCTGGGTACACAAAGAGGAGTGTCTGTAGAATGGGCACCTTCCTTGGCTTGCCTAGGTGAGATTTCCAGTGGCTGGTTCTGAACAGCCTGCAGGGCCACACATCATTCCTGCTGAATCAATACAAAAGGGGGCACACTGTTCTCAGGATTACTGGGCCTTCAGGAAGCAGCCATGCAAATGTCAGCACAATATATGGACTGTGTATGGACATGATGAGTGTAACAGTGAGAAAGAGCAGGTTACACAATGCACCAAGTTCACTGCACTGCTGCTATGCACGTTAATCAGATATTCAGCCTCCAGTCCACATCAGCTCTAATTAGAAAGTGTTATTTACTGTAGAGCGTAGGCTTGCTCAGGCAAGTGCCTGACATTAATCATTCTTTGAATGCTGGAATTTAAACCAAAAAATGCTAAAAATTTACGAGTAATGCCAGTTTTGCTTAGTGTCACACATTGTTAAATCAATGAGGACTAAATGAGCCTTTATTCAAAGAAACTTACAAAATAAATAACTGCTTTTCTGAAGTTCATTATGCTTCCAAAATTTGCTGTTACTCTCAAAGTTAGGAACCTTTTCATACAAGTTACAGGATATTTGCTGGTTTACTCCTACTAAATTATTTAAGCTTCATAGAAAGATGGACATTATGACCTGGGGACAAATGCCATCTTCAGATTTCCATTTTTCCTGGAATGAAAACAAACTCTGTGCAGATTCTGAAATATTTACAGCAGTTTTAATAATTTTGTTTGGCACAGTAGTGCTTCCACTTTAAAGATCTTTTGTATGAGGACAGGTTTTTCAACAGGGGCTGTGGCAACAGGACAAGGGGTAATAATTTTAAACTAGAAGAGGACAGATTTAGAGTAGATATAAGGATGAAGGGTTTTTTTACAATTAGGGTGGTAAAAAATTGGGACAGGTTGCCCAGAACAGTGGTGGATGTCCCACTCCTGGAAACATTCCAGGTCAGGTTAGGCAGGGCTCTGAGCAACCTGATTTAGTGGCAAATGCCCCTGGTGGGAACTAACTGACCTTTAAAGGTCTCTTCCAACCAAAATTGTTCTGTGATCCCACACCACTAGAACAACTTGAACATGTCTCATCCTAGAGGGAGTTCTATGAGAGTGTCCCGGATACAGCTGGGATAGAGTCCATTTCTTCTCAGCAGCTATTGCAGTGCTGGAGTTTGGATTCCAAATGAAAATTGTGTTGATAACATACTGATGTTTTGGGTTTTGCTGAGTCGTGTTTATCCTAAATCAAGACCTTTTTTCTGTCACATACTCTGCCAGTGAGATGGTACACAAAAGAAACCGTGAGGGAGCACAGCCGGGACAGATGGCCTAAAATGACCAAAGGGATATTCCACACCATAGAATGTCTTGCCCAGTATGTAGCCTTGGGGGAATTACCCAGAAGGGGCCCGTCTGGGTTCAGGAAGTGGGGTCTGGCATTGGTCAGCAGGTGGTGAGCAGTTGTATTGCACAGCACTTGTTTCTTTGGGGTTTCTTACCTCCCCTTTTAATTATAATTATTATCGTTTACCATTATTGCTGTATTTTACTTTCTTTTCTATTATTAAACTGTTCTTTTCTCAATCTACAAGTTTTACTTTGATTCACCTCCCCATTCTACCAGGGTGGGAGGAATAATGGGAGGTTGAGTGAGCAGCTGTGGGTTCCTAATTTTTCCATAGGCTTAAACCATGACAAAGCATCCAGGATGAAACCTTCAGCAGGTTACAGTATGAAAATAGTTTGCAATCCCACAAACTATTCAGTTATCTTACTAAATTGACAAATAGTAGAAATGAGGACAAAGCTCACTGATTTTCAAACATCCTCACTTCACTGGACTCCAGATGCTGCTGTTCTAAATAAAATATGTGAAAAAAAGAAATATTTAAAATAGACTTCATAATCTTTATTTTTTAGTTCCACTCAAAAGAATATAAATTTGCATCACAACAAATCAGAATTAATTTCTATAATGCATAAAAATGATCATAAATGTAATAATTGAAAGAGAAAGATGAGATCATACAACAAACATTAGAGCAGAAACATGTCTGTTACCTATTTTAAAATCATGTTTGTGTGCTTTTAATTAGCTCAAATGAATGTACAATAAATTGAAAAGATATCAGTGATCAAATATACATTTTAAAATTAGTGTTTTGACTAATAGCTTGCTATTCATTCAAACTCGTGCTCTCTTTCCTACATTTCTTGGTTCACTGACATTTTAGAATTACTGCATCACTAAAGTTCCATTAAAAAGCAACAGATTTTGAGTTGACAGTAAGTCATTTAAAACACATACATTAAAATGCATGGGAACCAAGCCTCTTGCAGTAATCTACCTTATGTTAATTAAGTCCTTCTTAAAACAATTATAATGTTTATGATCAAAGCTCACAATTTTCAAGATGGAATGGTCCATATGTGCTGCCTCAGCTAAAAATAATGCTGGGTGTACTTCTGTCTAGACAGCTATGAGAGTATATAGTGTTTCTGACTCTTAAAGTATCTTTCTCTACATAGTTAAGTATAATCTTAAGACCTCTTCAGTATCCAGGTTGTTTCACATCCACGCAGAAAGCATGGTAAGACGCTTTTTATTGAAAGTAGAACATGCCCATGTCCTTCCTCTGCTTGGAAGCCCAGAGCTGGATGCAGAGCTCCAGGTGGGGTCTCACCAGAGCAGAGTAGAGGGGCACCATCACCTCCCTCGCCCTGCTGCCCACGCTGCTTTGGATGCAGCCCAGGATACAATTGGCTTTCTGGGATGTGAGTTGACACTGCTAGCTCCTGTCCATCTTCTCATCCACCAGCCCCCCCAAGTCCTTCTCAGCATGGCTGCTCTCGATCTGTTCCTCCTGAAGCCTAGATTAATACCAGGGATTGCCTCAATCCAAGTGCAGCACCTTGCACTTGTCTAGTTAAAGCTCATGAGGTTCCCATGGGCCCATATCTGAAGCTTTGTCAAGTCCTCCTGGATTGAATCCCCTCCTTCAGGTGTGTCAACTGCACCACTCAGCTTAGTGTCATCTGCAAACTTGCTAAGGGTGCACTTTATCTCTTCATCTATGTCATTAATTACGATACTAAAGAGCACTGGTCTGCTAAATGAAGCTGGAGAGGCCTGGGCTGAAGATAGCATGTGGTAGCTGCACATGCAGAAGGGATGTGTTTCTTTCACCCAGCAGTAAGCAAAGCTGTGCAACCTGTTGCCAACAGAAGGCTGCAGATGTTAGAACTGACTTGAATTCAAAGAGTTACTATGCAAGTTCAATGAAGAGAAATTCACTAAAGCTTATTAAGCCCCAAGAGCAAGTAGTGGACCAGAAAGTCCTTGAGTTGCAAGTATTGGAGACTTAAGGTTATGGGAAGAAAAAAATCATGAGTTGTTTGCTCTACTGATATATGTATCCTTAATCCTCTGCTTTTGCTGGAGACAGGATACTCAGATCAATTATCTTTGTTGTTCCATAGGGCTTTTCTATATTTGTAAAGGACATTTCTATATTTGTAAACTAAATCTGCAGCTGACTGTAGTTTTTTCACTATGGAGCCTGAGCTGGTATTGACATGACATACCTTATTTCTATGTCCTTCAGACTGCCCTCTCCTTCACATTTAGGACCATATGTAATTTTTTTAATACATGTATTTCAGTGCCCCAGCAAAATCCATCTTGAATGCTGCATTCACTTTGACAAACATCTACCCTGCCAGAATTTTTAACACCATCACATTTTTTCTAATTTATCAACAGCTTCTCCAAACAAAAGAATTTGAAAGAAATTCTTAAGAGTTTTTTAATCAGTAGTTTTCAAATAGGCAATGAAATTAAAACAAAGTTTTACTGCTAAATCTTCAATACCATACCATAGTGACTCTATATTCTGGAGTTATTTTGTCTAAGGGAGCCAAAATCTACCCTTTCAAAGGAAAAAAAAATCATAGTCTTAGTTTACTAATTATGAAACTGTACCTAGAAAATGACATCAGAATACTAAAATCTCAAGGGTTATAAATATGCCCATTTACATAATAATTTGAAAATGTTTTACTGTCCAGCAAACTACTGTGCCCATGCCCTTCTTGAAAGTATGATCTTAAAAGTTGAGCCATTAAGTAGCTGAAAATTATAAGCAGTGAAAATCTTAAATTGTTATGCAATCTCTCCGATCTGTAATTGCCTCAATTATGGTATCCAATACCTGCTCTATTCAATAAGCATTCAGAGAGAAGGAGGTTATGAAAGAGGTTTCTTTCATTCACAGTATGAGTTCTAACAAATTAGTATTACCTATTACAAGGCTTTGAAGAATATAATTATAAATTCCAACTGTTTGTCCCAATGCCTCTTGAAGACAAACTTCCTCACAGCTACTAATTGGCAATATCAAAGTACTTCTGAAGAAAGCAAACTCACCACTTCCACACAAAGGCACTCTCACCCTCAGGAAACCACCTACAAATCACAGTGCTCATCAGTCAGTGGAACAGAAATATTTAGCCTGCCAACATAGTAATTTTTATAAGAAAGAGCCCACCAACATGCAAGAGCCAATAAACCTCCAAACAAAGAAAAGGACAGCAAATAAAAAAAAAAAGAAAATACAAACAAAAAAATCCAAAAATCCACAAAAACCACAAACAAAAAAACCCAAACAAATCAAATCAAACAAAAAAAAATACAAAAACACGCAAAAGGAGGAAAGCAAGGAGCCACAAAGAGATGTTGAATTGCTTAGAAATTAGTACAACTGAGGAAGCTCTTCTGGGTGCAGTGTGATGCTTTTCTGACACATCAATCCACTAGCTCTGTAAGGAAAGTGTACTCACAGGTATGATGCTGGAACTTTATATGTTTCATTGGCTTTTAACAGTATTAGCATTTGGTAGTAGACGCCTGGCATCTGAAGACCTCAAACAGTACAAATGTATGTTACTGTGCTCAGAACATGTGCACAAGAAGTACTGATCACTCTCTCGAAAAGTTCAAAATGTAGTTTCAAGTAACACGTGAGTTTCCTCCTGGCTTACTCTTCTTTGATGGAAGGATGTGTTTCTGAAGACCAAATTTGCCCTCACTTCTGTCAGTACTGAGAGCTCTGCAAGCAAGAGGCACACTGTGATGATGATGATGGCTGCAAGCTGGATGCATGAAGGATCCTATCTTCATAATTGCAAGAAATCAGGATTTCTCTTGGACAGGAACTCACTCCAGTTTGAAGTTGCAAGCTTGCATAAGATATCTGTATACAAGTCACTTTTTAAGTCAATTTGTAGCAATGTCTCTACAGGATTTCGTTCATATCTGAAGACAATAATACAGTCTCACTGATACTAGTTTTGACCCTGTAAGGCCTGCTACACTTGTTTAGCCATAGAACTTCCTATAGAGGAAAATCTGTACCTGCCTTCAGAACTACACACCCCAAAAGTATATTTCTTTTCTGTTTGGCAGGCAAAATAATGCTAAATTTTTATACAAGTTTAAATAGTAAGGGCTTATCATAAGCCTTATTTTGTCTCTCCATTGCTTCTGTCTCAAGGTCTCTCTGATATATTCCACATCCCACAGACACTTCATCATGCCCTAACAATGTAATAGAAATTGAATTCACTGCACAGACATGTTAAATGTGATTCACTTTCCTCCTTTTTTTGATTCAGCAATTTTTTATGAGTCTGTTGCTTGCTTTTTAACTGAAAGTTGTTTCATACTCTTTTCATGGGATATAAATGATTAATAGAGATATTAACTAGTGCCTGAAATGTTATTTTTAGTCTTTTTTTTTTTTCTTCCCAAATGTTTGGCAACTTCTTAGTATTGCTATGAAAAAAGACAACTTTTTCCCATTTATCAGTTTACTAAGAGTATATTTAAAAAGCAATAATGGATTAAATAAATTTCAAAATGCCCAATTTCACAGATGTTCCTTACCTTAAATTCACAATTTTATGGTTGGACATAAAAATGCACATAATATCTGTTTATGTCTTGTACTACAACATGAAGACCCACAAGGGTGTATTTTGAAAGAATGTAACTCTACACCTCAAATACACTGAAAGCCTTCTTGGGTCTTCAACATCTGTGTGTGCATTACAGGACTACTTAAACACATCCCAGACTGTCCTAACAGTATTAAAATATATCTGCTTACAGGGAAAGGAGGTTAAACACACACAAAATGACACTCCTATAACTAAGGCCAATTCTTATAGCACTTGAAAATAGCATACTGTTATAGTTTGAGCTGGCAACATGCCAACTGCCTGGTACCCAGTCAAAAAGTCCACTCCCAGAGCAGGAGAGTGAGGGAAAATAGCAGAAACGAGGCTTTAAACACAGTGAGGTTTTTATATTTATACAGAGAAGAGGAGAGCTTAACACAGAATATGAAATAGCACATAGTGACAGGAAACAACAACAGGCTCACCGAGGTCGCCCCAGCTAACAGGTGAAACTCCAACCAACCAAACCCCCTCCCCAAAGGAAACCTCCCAGCAAGAGGGAAAGAGGAATTAACAGGAATGTGCTCACGTCCCTGGGTAAACAGACGTGGGACCGGCAGCAGGGCCTGATATCAGCAGTCAGGGAGCGGGAACCGTCCTGGTCAGAAGCAGGGACCGAAGAGAGAGAGACTCCTCCCACCTTGCTTGTTATACTCCCCGACACTTCCTGATGATGTCAGATGATATGAAATACCTCTATGGCTGCTTAAGTCAGATGATACCTGTCCCCTCTAATCTGTGTCACAACCTTTGAGGCCTGCTAAAAACTGAGGCCTACATGGGGACCTATGCTGACTAAAGCCAAAACTACTACACATACTATATTTTTAGCTCACGTTTCATTTTATCAATTGAAAGTAAAATCTACTGCATTCTCTATGAAGTGCTCTTCTGAAGACAACACTAAATTCTCTCTCACATTTTTTACCTCAAGATTATGGTGGCCATATAACCTGAATCTGCAAATTACACAGCAAAGTCTTAACATGGCTTGGCATCTTAATATCACTTTTATGTGCCCGATAGAGGTGAGAGTCTAAAAGCTGTGGCTTTGGTTCCCCAGCAGAAGACGATGTGGATAAAATGGAAATGCATCTGAGTTGTAGAGCCCCTGCCTTCTGGGGATTCAAATGATTGAAAAGCCCCACACTAATGTCTTCTCCCACCAGATACCTGCCATAGCCTGGTCCCCTGAGCCACACGTGAGCTGCCTACGCAGGTCGGCAGCTCAGACTCCTCATCTGTTTTAGACAACAGAATAGAGAACAAAAAATCCTTAAAAATAGCAGTGGATCTGCAGGAAAAAGAAAAAAAAACATTTTAGGGATTACCATGAAAACTGGGAAGGCTAAAAATTGTATGTAAATACACCAAATGATTGCATTTTAAAATCATTGGGAACTTAGTATTGCAAGGGCTTCTAAAATTAAAAGAGTGTGTCTGCATAATTTCCTTCCAACATTTCTTGACATTTTTGAGAAAATAATTTTTGATAATGCTCTGAATAGTGTTTCTTCCTCTGTTCTCATCCATGACAACAGTTTATGAAGCAAATACCCGTTATATGAATACTCTACTTCCCAGTAGTTCAAAATGCTTTAAAATTCCTTCTGTGCAAAATCTCGAGGTAGCTGGAGGTTTAAATTCAGGCTTCACAATACTGAGCAAACTTAAATTATGAATATTTTTGACTAGGTGAGAGGAAGACATTTTCCCTATTGCCTGTCAAATACTATTCATGATGGTGACAAAGTTTCTTAGAAAAATGTCTTGAGAATATCGCTCAGCCCTCTCTCTTAGACACTGCAGTTATTGTCAGATTGTCCTGTTCTGAAAAGCTGAATGAACAGTAAACATCTACCAAGAAAATTTTTAGGCTTATTTTTCAAAAGAGACAAGAAAATTTTAAAAGCCAGTGGATCAAGAAATGACAGAGAAAACAAGAGTCTGTTCTTTCTAAGTGCAAGGTGATAGTGGCGTTGATAAGTAATGTAGAGTCTACAGCAGGTAGAGAGTATTTTTGTCAGTCTGAAGGGTTGGGTTTTTTCTTTAACTTGCAGAGTTTTCATTCTCTCCCTCACTAGATAAGTTCCAGTAGCAATAAAATTTTTGAGAATGGAATGACAAACAGTTTTGGCTGGTTACTCAACATGTCATGACCTAGTGAACAAACCCAAGAGATGTGAGAAGAGAAGGCTTCAGGAAACAGTCTTTGTGGGTTTTTTTTTGGTTGAAACATGTTAATATTTCATTAAAAATACTATAGTGTGGTTTACACAAACACATGTGACATATTTTGTAAGTTTTTATGCTATATACAGATTTAAATCCATTCCCTTGAAATGTACTGTGACACCACCAGGCAAACTTCATATCTTTCAAAATCCAAGTCAGTCAGTATCAAACAGCATAGATCAATCATCCCCTAATTACAATGCAATCTGGGGTTCCAAAAAACTTAGCCTGAGTAAAAATGAAAATGTTTATTTTTAAGTCTTTTTTTACCTAGGTTTAAATCTGCCCTTCTATGTTGGATTTCTTTTTATAAGCAAATAAGAAAAGCTGTTTGAAGTGTTTGAGCTTAGTCTTCATACAAATTCATTTGTCTCTGAGGGATTCAGATCGGACTGTGTCTTAATATTTTAAAGGTCCTTAATGAACCAAAGATTCTGGAAACTGCTTTTGGAAAACTATGTAGTCTGAATACAAGGACTTAGCTTCATTAATTCAAATGTCAAAGTTCTTTCATATTTTAATGGGCAAATCTCAATGGAAACACTTCCAAATAAATGGAATCAAAAGGATTATTTTTAGTAAGACACATCACGGGTATTGGTAGAGGTCAGGGATAATCAGTGAGGCATCATACCACTGACACTATTGCCTGGGATCCCAGCAATGCTATACCTCAAAAAACTTTGCTGGAAAGACATTGGAGCCTCAGGCAAAATCCTTACTGAAGGCACTGTGATATTGAATATAGGTTCAGGATGAAAGGATTTAGATGAAGACTTCTGAAAGCCCGTACAAGATCTGTCAGCAAAAGGACAGATCTTTTACTGCTTCATGACACAGATGTGAAGGTCTTTCCCCTAACAGATCACAGACAATTTCATTTGACCATGTTGGAGAAGTCCATGAAAAGAAAATGGATACACTTCAGACATTTTTCTTTTTAAGAACATTCGTAGAGACTCATGAAAACACCAGTATGACAGGAGCCATCATTAGCCACCTGTTGCACTGAAGTCAGGCATAGAAGCTGTGAGCCCTATCTGCCACCTCAAAGCTGCAGCAGATGCTCCAGGCTGCTCTTGAGTAAAGATGACTATAAATATATAATGCTTGCCAAGAAGCATTTCCATTTCTTTTTGATGCATAAATCATTTGAACACATACTCAAATACTGTGTACTACTGTAGATGAAGAAAACTAAATCATCCACCTAGCAATTAGTTTAGATTATTTCCTAAGGATTTTCTCTATTTTTTTACAACAGAAAGGGAAGTTCCAAATGCTGAGCTTGATGTTCCTATGATAGTATCCAAATTCCTTGCCCATACACATTCATTATCAATTGGGCAAGATACTTGGTTCTATGAAATTACATCTTGATGTTTAAGACAATTCTTTCCCCCCTGTCCCAGTGCAATGGACAATTCACCAGTGGTTATTTCACTACAGCAAAGAACCCTCTGGCCCAGACAACTAGACAAACAACAACTTTTCTAGTAAAAATCTTCCTTACCCTAAAGACTTCAAGAATTACAAATTAACTGGCTATTTGGTCAGCACAAGGAAACAAATCTTTGCCTTAACTTTTCTGTATTCTTACAGCAAAGTCAGACTTTAATGGATGATCCCATTCTATAGGAACCAATAAACTCTCCTCCCTTACTGCTTTGCATTAGTTGTCATGCAGTAGATGACATGTTAAGTACTATCCCTTAATTTTAAAGAATCTTGAATAAAATTATATTAAAATAACCGAATTTAACAAATGCAACTAAACTAATGTTTTCAAAAACTGAAAGAGTAAACTAAGCTGTATGGGGAAAAAAAAAAAGAATAATGACAGAATGCCATCAAGAAGCAGAGTTGTCATTATGCCAGTTTTCTCAAAGCTAAGCTACCAAAAGCAACTTAGGGAAGAGTCCTGCTTTGGCAATAAATAACACAAAGCAGATAACTGTGTGCCTGTATAATACTTCTATATTACTACTGCATTTATAGTTTTATATTATTGTATTACACTTATATACATTTATTATAAATTTTCTTTCCTTGTATTACTGTATCTGTAATATGAATTTTACTGCAGGCAACCAAATACCTGGTGCTGCTGATAACAGAGAAAGTTCTACCAACCACAGAATGCATATTCATCAATGAAAAACTAGTCAAGAGGTTCCAGTGTCCCGTCAAGGAAACCAGTCAAGAGGTTCCAGTGTCCCGTCAAGGAAACCAGTCAAGAGGTTCCAGTGTCCCGTCAAGGAAACCAGTCAAGAGGTTCCAGTGTCCCGTCAAGGAAACCAGTCAAGAGGTTCCAGTGTCCCGTCAAGGAAACCAGTCAAGAGGTTCCAGTGTCCCGTCAAGGAAACCAGTCAAGAGGTTCCAGTGTCCCGTCAAGGAAACCAGTCAAGAGGTTCCAGTGTCCCGTCAAGGAAACCAGTCAAGAGGTTCCAGTGTCCCGTCAAGGAAACCAGTCAAGAGGTTCCAGTGTCCCGTCAAAGAAACCAGTCAAGAGGTTCCAGTGTCCCGTCAAAGAAACCAGTCAAGAGGTTCCAGTGTCCCGTCAAAGAAACCACTAGTCAAGAGGTTCCAGTGTCCCATCAAAGAAACTAGTCAAGAGTCCCAGCATGCCTACAGCATGAATGTTTTAATGGTGTAAGAACAAAGTATTCTACAGTGCATAAAGTGCATAGCACAGGCCAGGGATACAAAGAAGCCTAAACCCCTCATTTCAATGGTATGCCCAGAGAAGCACCAAGAGCAGAAACTTCAGCAAAACTACATTCTACAAATATTGCTGGGATCATTCAGGAAGAACAATTTGCTACACCACCACAAAGCAGACCTTTGTAGGGAGGTAGTAAGATGTGAAGAATATCAAAACCCTGCATTTGAACTCAGAAATTTTTTATTGCATTAGCAGCAACAAGACTTTGAATTTAACCTGGTCAGACTTTGTGGGAACATATGACCACACACAAGGAATGGACCTGAGTATGCAAGTTACATTTCGAGGTCATAAAACCACCCCCACAACACTATGACAGGACGTAATATTTATCTTGTTTTTTTCATTATCCTTTGACATTTAAGATAGATTTTCTTTATCAAAATTCAGTGAAGAAGCTGGCCTAACTTTCAAGGAGTTAATTGTTTCAGGCTGGCAGGTACTGTGCCTTTCAGTTTTTTTCCAGATGCAGTGCTACAGACCAGACTCTGTCTGGGAACAGAGACTGCAAATCTAACTTCAGTATGACAAGCAGTAATGAGTGCAGGATAATACACTTATCTAATATCCTTAATTTGAAATGCACAACACTGTAGGGAAAATGCAAAACACTTTGAAATACAATCAAAGATATTCATATTTAATACTTCAAACAAGAGGTCTAAAATGTTTCAGAGGTGACAATATATTACAGAAAATGCCAGCATTTACACTTGTCAAATTACAAAATAATAAGCTTCTATTTTAGATTTTCTGAAATGGCAATTAATTGGGAAACTATTTCACAAAAGAACTTTGTGCCACTGTCAGAGCCTAATGAAAAAAATAAAGATACGATACATTATTTTTGTATTTTCCAATAAGCAATTCTGAACCATAAACTGCAGAGTTTTCTAGTATGACTTCTCAGTACAAAAGATACTGTAAGGAAGCTCAAATATTTTATCCATCATCCACTTAGAAGTATACTGAAAATATCATCATCAGTGATCTCCTCAGGTAGACCATCAGAAGGTCCTGTAGGTTTGACTCTCAGATCTGTAATAAATTATAGTCTTTTATTTTGCATACAAGCAAAAGTATGTTAACAAAATTAAAAGTCAACATCAAACAACATTCATGTAATAAAAAATGTTTATGTATTCACATATTAAAAGACATGTTTGTGAACAAGCCTCAAAATACAGCGTAGTTAAAGTAACCTTATGGCTTGATCAAATTACTGTTAATGAAGGAATTTTTTTTTCATGGAAACCCAAGAGACAATAGACTCTCTTGATTGGCCTGGGAATTACTGACTTCTAAAAATGTTTGCAGCTCTACACACAGTGGCTGCATCTCTGTACTACTCACATATAAGGTAGCAAGAGGTTTCTTAGGGGACCAGATTCCACAACATAACAAGAGAATTTCTACTCAATATGCTAGAGCCTTAAGTAAAGCTCAATGAAACTAGAAATCTCTTTGATATTTTGCCAAGAATTTTCTTCAATTAAATTCTAAATGGAAGGAAAACAAGACTATTTGATTGTACCATGCCTGTAAAGACAAGATCCTTCGGACCATTATTTATGGTTTAGCATGTCAGCTGATTTTACCTTTGAGGAGAGTATAAAATCACTGCAAATGAAATTCACTAACAATCAAAATATTTACCTAGTGAAAATCAGTAATAAGCTAGTTCAAATCCAATACTAAAACCCAATATAAAATAAGCTTAAAAAATCTATCTAATTTTAGTCTTCATTTTAGCCTTGAGGTTTTCCCTCTATCCAGTCTGCCAGTATCATGGACTTATTTCACAACCGGGTATTTCAACATAGTCAGCCAGGTCCAAAATCTATAGAATGGAAGACAGAAGGGGTGTAAAAAAAGCACTTAGGATTCACAGCATATATGTGGTTCCTACACAGTGCTATAGTTAAGACAGCAAATATGAACCTTGACTTTATACATAAGATAATACTGAGGAATAAAGGTATTCTGGTACATCTGTATTTGTTACTATGAAGACTATTATGGGACCAGAAAAGACAGATCTATCAGAAGTGCTAAGGGAGCTATTTTCTCCTCTCCTTCATTTCAGCTACACACTCCTGGAAGTAAACATGAGGAAAGGCTTTTTAAATGACACATCTGGACTGCAGCTGCATCCATCTTTAAGGCTCCAAATTCAGTTTTGTTTTGGAAAAATTGCACTGTTAATTTGGAAAAGGGTTGGGGAAGTCCTGTGACTGCAATACACCTTGAAAAACCATTTGACAATGACATGGAGAAAATAAATCTATTTAGTTTATTCAATACAACCTAGATATTTCTTTATTCTATTTATATTTTTTCTGTATTCAAAATCTGCAATTTCAAAAAGCAAGTGAATATTGTCCTCAAGTGTAAAAAGCATTTGAATTTTTTTTTTTGGGCTTTCTCGGGGAGAATAAACACGCTCAGCTGTAGTTGCACAGCTGTATTTCAATATGTGAAATACCTCTAGTGTTCTGAAAATGAAGTATTTATGATAAATACCCTTTAATTTTCTTTTCCTTATATTCAGACCAACAGCTCAAGGGCAAAATATTTGTATGCTTGGTTACAGACAGATTGTGATTTAGTAACTCTATAGGTATTAATGATTATGAACATTTTTACTTTGAGGTGCTTCCTCCTTTTTTCTGCCATACTTGATAATGTGAATTTAAAAAGTCTTACTCTTGATTTCATTGTCTTCCACTCTCTCATCAGCTTTCTTTACCACTACATATTGGATCTCCCCTACTCTTGGGATCAGAAAATAGACATCTATCACAGAAAAAAAAACCAAAAAAACAACTTGTATCAGCAGTTATAATCTCAGTTAGGAGATAAAATATTTGTAGCAGGGAAAAAATTATATTCTCTGTGTCAGTATCTTTCATATTTTGGAAATTTTTATATCCAGTGGTACTTCAGTGAGCCGTGTTGAACATAGAAAGAAGTAAAGAGCAGTAAGAACATGAGCACTCAATAAGAAAGTGGCAGATGTGGCCACTGCAGACATCTGTCTAGTAAACAGCCACCTTATACATCAGATCATGTCATGTATCAATTTGGGGGCTGCCACATTGCATTTCCTACAGTTTATTCATGTGAGGCAGGAAAGGGAGCAGAAAGTAAATAATTTACAAGAAATTCAGCTTGGAGAATCTGTTGGTGTATTTTTCCCCTTATGTCAAATAGTTTATTTGTCTAGGAAAAGGGCAAATCTAATAGCTGAGAAAATGGAACAAAGGCAATTGAAAAACTAAAAGTCATGCATTCCGCAGTAGGGGATTGTAATGGGATTCAGTGACACACCAATTTCTGTCAACTTTTTGTCTTTCTGCATAAAAAGGACATGGAAAATACCTAGAGGAGACACTGTATACAGTGCCTTTACTATATGAATGGAAACATTATTATAGAATCATAGAATGGTTTCAGTTGGAAGGGACCTAAAAAATCTAGTTCCAACATCCCTGTCAGGGGCCAGAACACCTCTCAGTAGACCAGGTTGCTCAAAGCCCCATCCAAAACGGTCTTGAACACTTCCAGGACTGGAGCATCCACAGCTTCTCTGTAAACCTGTTCCTCCTCCTCATCAGCCTCACAGTAAGAGATATCTTCCTAATATCTAGTCTAAACCTATCCTACTTCATCCTCAGGCCATTTCCCCTCAACATATCTCTATGGGCCTTTGTGAAAATTCCCTCTCCAACTTTATTGAAGGACCCTTTTAGGCACTGGAAGGGGCTCAAAAAGTCTCCCCAGAGCTTTCTCTTCTCCAGGATGAACAACCCCAGCTCTCTCAGCCTGTCTACATAGGAGAGGTGCTCCAGCACTGGAACCATCTTCATCATTCTTCTATGGACTCATTCCAAGAGGTCAATGTCCTTCTGGTGTTGCCCCAGAGACAGAACAGTACTCACTCCAGGTGTGGTCTCACCACAACAAAGTAGAGAAGAAGAATCACTCCCTATTTTACAGCTGTGAACAGCACAGAGAATGACATGAATAGCACAGGAAAACCATAATATGTAGCAGCAGCCAATGCAAAGCCCTTAATGAAATGAAAGTGGTAAAACCTTTAAAAAGATGCTCTAAACATTATCCTTCTGGATTTACTTTTTAAAACTATTTGACTCCTACATTTTACTCTGGTTAAATGATGGAACTGTAGCCCTATTTACTGAGAGTGCAGAGTCTGGATCCCTTCCTTCCTCGAGAGTATTTTAAGTATGATTAAAATGCTTGATCTAAATTGTTTTGAAGTGATAATTTCCTGGACAGGATTGCATCGACAGTTTGAGACTAATCTTTTACAAGGCATAGTAAGATGAAGTATTTTAGGCATGCAAACCTGAATAAAGCACAAACAAAACCCACAAAAGTGAGGGAAAGAAATCTCATGTTGTTATTGTTTTTTTCCTTCTTTAATGTTACAGTATTCTCACAGAAAGATTTTTTTCTTATAAATACCATGTCTTCTTCATGAAAATTTAATTTTTTACAGTCAATACTCCAGACTGAAGTGAATCACTTCACTGTTTGTTTTTTTCTGAACACAAACCTTGCAGTCAGTCAACAAAATGATTATTTTGAAATAATGAATGCCTTACAGACCTAGACTGAGCATACTTTGACATCAAAATCACTAAGAGCAGGAACTCAAACACAACAAAGTATCTTTCAGAATACATAAATAAAGTTCCTGTGACTAATACACAGAATTAATAAATAATTAAAGGCACTTGTTAAAATGTGAATGTTTACTCGCTTGTGAACATTTGCAAATATAAAATTCATTGAAATTCAGTGATGCAAGTAATAAAATCAAAACTGTTTTTATATAAGTTTATAATCAACTTTGATTTTGGTATCTTCTGTCTTTTATGAGACAGTGGCTCCAGTGTGCCCACCTCCTGATGGCACAGGCTTGCCAGACATTGCCTGCTCGCTCACAGTTTGAAAGTTATGGTTCAAATTTTCATAATGGGTAGTTTCACTGAATTGGAGCAATGTTAAACATAAGCAGACATGACTTCAAGATCAATTCTCCAGTTACATGTAAAGAGCACTGGGGTGAGGAAAAGGAGCTTTCTGCTTTACATTCCAATGCCTCTTGCTGGTCACAAGTCAAAGTATTGCAATTATTGAGAGTTAGTGTGAACCAATTTGCTTGTAGCAGCAGAGACAAGACACCAGAGGTTCAGTGCAGTATTTAGCACAATATATTCATAACTTTCTCCAGGCAACTGGGCAGATCATAAAAGCAGAGGGATGGAGAGGGATACTCAAGCATGTTCCTTGATAAGAAAATTCTTGAGACAGAATTGTACATCCTCAATGTGTTTAGTAGTTCTTGTCATAGTTGCAGTCTTTACAGTTTCCTCATTTGAGAATTTTCATAGACAAAAATGTATTCAGGAACATTGGTGGCTATGATTTAATATGTGGTGATTACAAATATTTGGCTTTATTTGGTTTTAATTATTGTTCAAAGTATTCCCTTCTTCTGATGCTGTAGGAAAATGTGAATAATTTTTCTCTGTTTATATTTTCTGTACTTCTGTGAATTTGCAGACCTAAGAGACAATTCCCTTCAGTTTTCTTCTTCATAGAAAGACTCCGAGACTAACCTGTTCTTTCTTGTACAGACTCTTGTATTGAATCTGCTCCATAATTGTGGTTACCCTAATGAAGAAAATGTAATACCACCCTTCCCACACATTTTGTAACAAACATTTCTACCACCCCTTGCTCTTTTTTTTTTTAATTTTAATACTCTTAATAACTCTGTTTGAACAGAACACTTCATCACTGTTGTGCTCTTCCAGAACTCTCTTTAACATGTCAAATAATGCTGGTACTCTAACAGATATTAGTAAACCCTACTAGTAGTCTCCTCCAATTGTGAAAAGTAGCCCATTTTTTGCCACCTATATTAGTATCTCTAAGTTAATAATCTCAAAAAAAAAGACCTTTCTTCTCATGACAAATTTCCACAGCAGTCTTATTGACAAACCTTGTTGGAAGTATTCCAAAGCTATGACCACGCTACTAAGCAAAATACCAAAATCAAACCAAGCCAAACCCCAAATCACAACACCCCACCACCACCACCTGATGTCTTGTTATCAGTAGATTAAGGCTGTGGTCCCTGCACTTACCCTAGATGAAATTCATAAGTTTTATTCCAGATTAAATTCAAACTAGTGCCCCAGACTGAACAGCCCCACCAGTGTGGTTTAAATCTGAGACACCTTATGTGCATTTAGACTTAAAAGGGCTCCTCACCACGTGGGGTGCAAGAATCTTTGATGACACCTGAAGTGGAGCTTCCCAAACTCCCCCAAATCACTCTGAGCTCAAACAAGCAACAGCAAATGAGAAGCACAATAAATTCTTTAAACCAGTACTGCAGCTCCAAAGCAAAACATTAATGAAGACACAGACACAGCTGGTTGGAATCCTGCATCCAAATGTTCAATGATTCCTTCAAAGAATTTGAACAGAGTAACGAGGCATGGCTTCCTTCTGCTAAAACTGTATTACCTCTTCTATGATCATGTATTTCCATTAATTTACCAACTCAAGCTTTTGATGTAGTTTCTCTTGGTTCTCTAGAAGTCAGAAAAGTACTACATGACTTTTTGATTCACACTTGGAGACATTTAAAAACCTCAAACCTTAACATCTCATTTACCACCCCATGGTCAATGGAAGTTGTACATTAGACAGTAAACCTAGCAGTCTGTAATTTCATGTTTGAGTTCCTTTAGAATTTTGGGGTGAGTACCAATGATTTGGACTGGGAAAACTAGATGTACCATTGCTGATTTATTACTATTAATTTTATCAATTCTTTTATAAAATGTCTTGGTGTTTCTTATTAGGGAAGTCCTCAGATGTGTATACCCTGCAGAAAAAGGTGCTCCCAAGCTTTTCATGGAAAATCCAGAAAGGTTCATTGAACATAATGAGTTTTCAAGATTCAAATGTAATGGACAAAATCCCTTTCTCAGCTCAGCACTGTACACTTTGCTTCTCCTCTCAGGCTTTCCTTTACTGCTTTTTAAAGCATTTGTCAAAATTCCTGAAATCCAGATTTTCAATGGGCTAAATTACAGAAAGCACAAAGGCAAGCACAGAGATTCTACTCACGTTGTGAAATAGAGGCAGACAACTGGGCCAAATATTGCTGATATACAACACTGTACCTCCTTTACTACATAGTGGTTTAACAATGTATGAAGTCTAAATTTAACAAAATATGAATATCATTGGGTTTTTTTGCAAGTGGATTATATCCACAGAGAATAATTGAGATAATTAAAAATCTGCTTAGAAATTAAAGCCACAAAATAAACAGTAGTATTATGATTAACAACATCAGCAAAGGGAAATAGGAATTTATTATTATTTTTGACAAAATATTTCTTCCTTATTTACAATGTGTCAGAAAGGAGCCGAGTCTAGTTAGTGACAGCACCGATGAGTGCAAGGGAGTCATCAAGTGAAGACAAAGGCATGAAAAATCTAGAAACTGATTGATAAAAATACTCATTATTTATACCAAGTGATTATTTAACAGTCATCCCTTCTGGGACTGATGGTGGTGTCAATCCTGTGATGGAGAGGAGTCACAGCACCAGGCTGAGAAAGTGCGCAGCTTCTCTCGCGTCCGCCTACGCTCCCTCCCAAGGAGACGTACCTTGTTGAAGCTTAACACTAACACCTTTCTTCCACACTGGGACTTCACGCAAGACAGGCTCAGGAACCCTGAAGAGACACCATGGAGTGCCCCTTCTGATGGCCAGTGGCTCCAGAGTGCAGGAGTTTGCAGCACAGGCCAGATGAGCACATCTCATGCAGAGAGCAGGAGACATGGGAATTCTGCCCTTCTCATCTCAAAACTATCTTTTCATCTACCTCTGATCTAGAGCACTGTACTCTCAAAGGAGTTAATGAAACTGGCTAAGCTACAAAAAAATATGTGCTTCCACAATTCACCTGGTCCAGAATATTCCCACATTATAGACCACTGCTTGTTTTACTGCCAGTGGGTTGCTTTAATAAACAGGATAATCTACCAGTTCCAGCAGTACAAGAAATTTGTCTTTTCTCATTCATAAAAACTCTGCATTTGATCATTCTCCATTTCCCCTCTTTTTTTTTTCTTTTTTTTACTGCTTTAACCTGTGTGTCACTACACCTCAGCTTGCTGACACCTGCCCACCTCCTTTGCACCCCTTTTGGTGCTTAGAACTTGTTTTGAAGTTACAGTACAATTATATTCAAAGCTTCCAGTCAGGATGAAAGTTCTCTCACTTCTATAAACATGTAATGAAAAGCAAGCTTTCCTATCAAGCATACAAAAAAAAAAAAAAAGAAGAAAAACACAATGTAGTAACAAGGGGCAAGAGGTGTTTCACAGAAATAGCACAGAACTTTATGATCCTCATTAACAGTGAATTATAGAGTTTTATAAATAGTTCAATCTCTTATTGGAAATACAAGAAAATGATTTTAAATGAGCTTTGTGTTTCTGTTTATATACTTTAGAGCAATATTGGCCTCGAGATCCCTTAATGCTTTCTAATAAAGCACACAAGATGACATAAGAAAAATTAAAAGTCCATTTAAATACATTTAAAAGATTTCAATTTGTTCATGTTAGTGGAGTAAATTACAGTTAATGTGTTAAAGTTCTGGGGTTTGTTATTTCTAAAATGATGCAATTAGCCTTCAAGTTCAAACTCAATGTTACGTTAACAACTATTTTTAGCAAGTAAAAAATCACTTCACATCTACAGTTAATTGCGTTAATTTGGCCTTTGAGATACACCAGTTTGAGAGCAATAGTGATTTTTAATAACAATGACAGTAAGAAATGGATAAACTACTGAGAATAAAAATGAAACACCCATGGAGTCTAATACTGTCCATCTACTTTTCTTTATCTTTTACATCAAATTGCACCACAGAAAGATGTTTTGGATTGATGTACGTAGTAAAGCTAAAAACAGAGAGGAATCTTTCAAGCACTTCAGCTTCTCCTAATTATATTTATTACAGTCAGATAAATATTTGTCAAAATTAAAATAGTTTTTAACACTAAAAATCTTGTTTTGGAACTAGTGAAGTCACCCAGTAAGTCATCATTCTCCTCAAGTAGACACTACCCTGAAGAACCACTACTGAACCTGCACAAAAAAATGACCTTCAGAGTCCCTTCCAACCTCAGCCACTCTGGGCTATCCAGTCTGAATTACGCTTTTACCCTTTATAGACTTCACATCTCTTCTTGCTCGCCTCCAAGGAAACAGAGATATATTCATAAGGACTTATCAAATGCCTTAGGAGAAGGAATAAAAAACACTCCTTCTAAAAGGGAACCAATCTGGTTTGCAGGTTCACTTATTAAAAATTAATGCAAATGATTTAATAAATGAAATATTTAAACAAACATTCAAACAGCTCATCAGAAGGGGCTATGTAATCACCACCACTCTAACCCTTGAAAATCATATTGAATATAAAAAAAAGAAAAAAGTTAGCAAAGACTTTAAACAAGATTTTTTGACAAATCTTAGACTAAAGTATAGTAGGACATAAATGGGATGTTTGTCCTTTTATCCTTGCCTTCTAATCATCCCTTTAAAAAATTCTTTTCAAGAGCAATAAAAGGGTAGGATTCCCATTTCTGTTGTCAACATAGTGAAGGAGTGAACAAGTCCCCACAAAATTGTATTCAGATCTCCTGTCATTTGGAGTCAGAGGCACTCTGAATGTAACAGGATTTTTAATACCCTTCCATTCCAACCCACCATATGCACACAACTAAGTATTCTGGGTTTGGAAAGAAGAAGGGGATGGCTTCTATTTTATTATATGATTTATTATATTATTTCCTCCCTTAGATCAAACCCTACAGGTATTAGACATGAGCCTTAGATAGGGCAGTACACTGGGTGGTCTGGGTGAGGCATCACTAGTAATTCCCACCAGCTGTCCCCTGTGTTTATTGGGGAAACTAAAATGGTACAAACCTGAAAGGCTGCTTAGTGCAATCAGCTACATGTATAGCAACAATACATTTACAAACAATTGCTGAATCCTTGTAGATTCTTGTGCTGGTTTAAAGGTGAACCAGCAGGGGAAATGAACTTGCCACGAGAGAGATTATAAGTCTGATCTAAAATTTAATAATAATATTACAATAAAAACACTGACACAAAAGGGAAATTGCTTTCAACTCACAAAACCCCAGCAGTATAACCCAGTGTCCCGGGGCACAAACCCAAGGGGGTTTGTTTGCCCTTGTGCTGAGCCCCCTGTGGCTCCCCCAAATCCAGAGCAAAAGGAAAAGAAAAACCTGTTGGTGCAGGTGAGGGCTGTGGTGTGGGCGAGAGCGGTGATCTCCTCCTGTCGAGGTCCTGCTGCTGCTCTGGATCCAATGAGAAGTTCCCAAAGTCTTCTTACCCACCACTTATGTACCCTCAGGGAGCACCCAGTCCCTCCCCCTGGGCAGGGACTCACACAATGGGTGATTGACTCTGGGAGCCAGGGGGTGTTGAACTGTTGATGGCCCATTGGCAGCTCCGCCCCCTCAGGCTGAGTGTGAAGGTGATAGTGACTCCCTGGGCAGCTGCTGCTAATGGCCCATTGACCTTGGGGAATGAATAGAGGGGGTAGAATACACAGCTTTGATCACCCCCACACAGGGTTAGCTGGTCCCTCCTGCTGAACTAGGACAATTCCACAAAACAGATTATCAGTCTGAACTGTATATGCACAATGGAGTTCAAAGCTTACTGATCAGGTGTAGCAAGGCTGATACAACACAGTATTACTGAAATGCATTAGAAGAGTAGATAATCATAGAAAGTTCTTGATAGTGAGGATGAGGGGGTTTAATAATTATATTCTGGGTTTATGTACTTTCCATGAGCCATCTATGGTGGCTATGCACTGACGAGTCGCCCTAGGCAGAAGAAAGGGTAAGCAGAATTCCCATGTTAGCTAGAGCTTCAGCAAGGGAAAATCCAGATTCATAACATTTTCCCTATTTTTCAATAAAATCCCACAAATAAAATTCAAATAATTTACCAGCTGCATTGTGTAAAAGGAGAGATACAGATTTTTTTTTAAATAATTTGCTTAGAACATTGTGAAAAGATGACAGTCAAAGAAAAAATACATTTATGTCTAAAATATGTTGAAAATTCGTTGTAATTTGCTATATTTAAATGTCAAAATGTGTATTAGGATGACCATTTCCATCAACAGAACATTGCATGACACTCTGAATGAAAGATATTATTATCCTTATAGAAAAAAAAAAGCCTCCTCCACAGCAGGAATTTCCTGCAAATTTCACCAGTTTCCAGTTATATGTTCCATTTCCTGGATTTTTTTTCCCCCTCAGGAGAACAATAATTTTATATTTCAGTTATATTATGGCCCAGTATAGGATCATATAGTCTTGCAAAAATAACTTTTTCATAAAAGACTATGTACTTTTAAAGTTGGTTTGGGTTTTCTTTGTGGGGGTTGTGGGAGTAAAATGAGGATTTTGTCTGGATTTTTTTTCTTATCTCCTTTGGAGATTCACTAGTCAGCAGCATACCAGAGTGCTTTATGCCTTTTTTTACTGCAGCATATTCTGGTCTAGTTTTATCATTACTATAGAAAACTTGCAATATAATTTTGTACTCAATTTGTAAATTGCTCTAGGCTGAATTGGGTTTGTTATGCATTTACATAAAGTTGTTTTTAAGCCATTCGTTAAATACTTGAAAGGGTGATTCATGTAGGTGATCAATTTACAGCTTGAAAGAAAGTTAGTATGAGGTAACTGCATTTATTTATTACTTTTCTTTACATTTTCTACATCAGTGTATTTTTGTTAGCAACTGAAATATTGCCTATATGAAACTCATGTAACGAGGAGGTAATTTCTGGTCATTTCTTCACAGCTCTGATAGTTGAGAACAACCTCTACTGAACTTGTTTACGAGAATAACTTGTAGGTTCAGCTATTATAGAATTCTAGAATCAATCATAGAATATGATGAGTTGCAAGCGACCCACAGGATCATCGAGTCCAGCTCCTGATCCTGCAAGGGCCCATCCCTAAGAGTCACATCATGTGCCTCAGAGTATTGTCCAAACACTCCCTGAGCTCTGTCAGGCTTGGTGCTGTGACCAGTGCCCTGGGAAGCCTGTCCTTGTACCCATCCACCCTCTGGGTGAAGAACCTTTTTCTAATATGCAACATAAACCACCCTTGACACAACTTCAGGCCGTTCCCTCGGGTTCTGTCACAGAGCAGAGATCAGTGCCTGCCCCTCCTATGCCCCTCACAAGTAATGAGGTCTCCACTCAGTTTCATCTTCAGACTGAACAGAGCAAGTGCCCTCAGTCCCTCCTCATACAGCTTCCCCTCAAGGCCCTTCACCATCTTTGTTGCCCTCCTTTGGACACTCTCTAAAAGCTTTATGTCTTTCTTATTTTGTGGTGCCCAAAACTGCCACAATATTCAAGGTAAGGCCTCACCAGTGCAGAGAGAGTGGGACAATCCCCTCCCTTGACCGCCTGGTCACAGGACACAGTTGATCCTCCGGGGCACACTGTTCACCACATTTTGTTGAGAAATTAAAAAAACAAAACAAAACAAAACAAAAAAAAAACCAAAAAACCAAATTGTTGACTATATGCAATTCTGGAATTGAATAATTACCTAGAACAACTAAGGCAAACTAAACTATTGAGATACTATTTTGAATTCAAATTGCTGAAATATATTTCCAGAAATACAGATGTTATTTTTAAGAAAGTTCAAACATATGAACAACTATTTAATAAGTATCTTTTTATATATATGTTAGCTATTCTACTGCTAATTTCAGTTTACCATCTAAAACCAATTCTGTCTTGCATGGCCTGAAATATCAGGAGGAGTTACATTCTAACAAATTAAAGGGTAAATTATGACAGTTTAAAATGAAATCTACCCCTAGAATATAATAATATATCATTTGAAGGACATAATCCCAATTTTGAAGGGCACGAGTCCAGGGTAAAATGTACTTTAAATCATTATTTAATGACATACAACTTGTGTTTTACAGCTGAAGGTCAATTAGAACTAAAACATACGCTCTTTATAGTTCCTCAAGTTTTCACTCTGCCATTATTGCAGAATAAGAAATAGTGAAAAAAACCCTTGTTACTGAAGGAATACATGAGTTGGTGGACAGGATGTACTGAACAACTAATTAGATGGTTTTAGAAAATATTTTGATGATTTGATGTCATTAAATTTTAAAAAAAATCTGTTCTTACTAGCCTACATCTATCAGCTGTCTTGTATTTCTAGAAAATCATTGGAGCTTCATTTGCTCCTGTGACGTTTTTCACAATAGCAGATCATTAAATAAAGATTTTTTACAATGTTTTAAGGGATAAACACTATTGATTGCCAAGATTAAGACATAGCAACTACACTGGCATTTTGGGTCCAGTTAAAAAGCTCCAAAGTCAGACAAATCTTCCTTAAAGAACAATCTGTTGCAAGAAAAGAGGACACAAAACAATCCCAGTTATTTTATCTCTCTTGTATTAACAACACCCTCCAAAAGCACTGTTCCCTCTCTCCTGGATAGGCTAGGAAGTCCCAAGACTGTCATAGGTAGCCAAATCCCAGGAGCAGTAATTTTCCATCCCCAGCTCTAGCCACTGGCAACACTGAGTACACATTCCTGCTGAGGATGTGGGTGGGCACACACACAAGCACACACATGCCCATGTGTTTGGCACTCAGGTCTTAAAAGACAGCAGAGCCTTTTCCAACACACACAACCAACACTCCTGCTAACACAGGTGTACACTGTTCTTGTTTCTGACCAAGGCTGTTTCGGATTTAAGACGAGAATAACGTCGATAGCACACTGATTTTTAGTTCTTGCTAAGTAGAGTTTCCTTAAAGTCAAGGGCTTTTCAATTTCCCAGTGAGCAGATGGAAAGTAGCCAGGACAGCCAGGACAGCTGACCCGAACTGGCCAAAGGGCTATTCCATACCACAGAATGTGATACCCAGTATAGAAGGTGCGGGGAGTTGGCCAGGAGGGGCAGATCACTGGCTGGGGACAGACTGGGCATCAGTCAATTTTGTATATCAGTTGTCTTTCTTGAGTTTTGTGTTTCTCTCTCCCTCCCCTTTTTCATCATCATCATCATCATCATCATCATCATCATCATCATCATCATCATCATCATCATCATCATTATTGTTGCATTAATAATAATTTTTACCTTATTTCAAATATTAAACTGTTCTTATTTCAACCCTTGAGTTTCATCTTTTTTTTCTGATTCTCCTCCTCATTCCATTCAGGGAGAGGTGTGTGAGCCAGTGGCTATGAGTCACTTAGTTGCTGGCTGGGGTTAAACCCCAATATCTCCACTGTTGTGTCCACAAGAACAACGGAAAGACTTGTAACATATATGAGCAAATTTTATCAACAAGAACATAAAAGTGAAGTGACTTAAACACTTCTATAGCAATACTTCTAGAGGACATCAGTTCTTTGCACTGCCTCCTCCAGGACATATCTAAGGAATAATGAACATTTTAAATGTAGCAGCAGTTGCATCCTGTGGATTAACTACATGTCTCACCAGAAAGGCCTTTAAGCCTGCCTGCCTAAAACATTGGTAGAGGTCTAAACTGAAAGCAAGCCTACTTCCCCTTGAATATTCTCTACAGAAAACTGCCACCTTGTTTTTCTCCCTAAGGTGAATCTCTCAAATACACAATGATAATCTGTTCTAATAATAAGGCTTCTAGCTAATTTGAAAAATCTGATTGATTTATTCATAATTGCAACCTATATCTGATAACTGCATTGTTGTACCTTTCACTAGTTTTCAGAACTTGTAGTAAATTTGTTCAGTTATATAACTAAACAATTGCAAATTCAGTTTCTCAGCTTTTTCCATAAAATTTAAAAATTCTCACGTTTTCCTGAAAATCAAATTTAATTAAATTTATTAAGATTTCATAAATAGGAAGCATTAAGACTGGTTCACTCCATAAAATTATATGATTCATGTCCACAAAAGTCACGTTAAGTAGGAAGGTAGAAAGTCTGCAAAAGCCTTGCACTTATTTTTCAGTAAATACCAAAGTTCCTGGGAAGTAAAACATAATTTAGCAAATACCAAAGAATTGGTGGGAAACATTTGTGATATTTTAGGACTGCCATTAAAGCATGACAACATACTATTATTACAAGACATCTGTTAGCAATTTTGATAGAAAGTAATTAATGAAAAAAAAGAGAATATCCTTTCCTATTATACTTATCCTATTATTCTCTATTTGGTCTAAAGTTGATACAAGAGGAGGAAAATTGTGGAGCTAATTACTAGTATGGTTTCCAGAATCCAACAGTACAATATTTGACAATAAATGGAGAGAATTCATGCTGAAAGGACAAAGTAATAACTGTTTTCCTTGTACCAGAAAAGAGGAACTTGAGAACTCTGGGGTAATGACAAAGTAAATTGCACAAATAAAAACCAACCTAAAATGTAAAGTAGGTTGTGTGAACTCTGGAAAAGAAAGCATGAGGAAAGAGGCATCTCTATTGACAAGGAAAGATACTAATTTTGCTGTCAGCTGTGGTGGTATTGCAACTCAGGGAACAACTGAAGAAGAATGAATAGATGAAGTATCTAATCCTATTGAGGATGACTCTGCAAGTAATCATAAACTGCAGCAAGAAACAGTCAATCAAAATCATTGCAGTACAGGCCTGGAGATTGTTGACCCAAAACATAACCGTGCAATTGTAACAGGCCAGGCTGCACAAGGCTGATAATGAAAGCATTCTTATGATTCAACTTTGGAACTGTAAGACAGAGACAGTAAACATATAGCTTGCCAAAATACATTCACACAAACAAAACACCTTGAGGCTTTTCCAGAAATGTAATACAAAGGCAATGTGTGGATTCTTCCTACATGGTCAAAAAAAGAATGCAAAACAAGACTTGCTTTGGTCGTACAAAAGAGGTCAGAACAGAGAAGGTTCAGCTTAGGTATAATGAAAAATTCTTATGGATGTCAGCTAAATGTAGCATTTAAAGAGGGCTCTAGAAAATCTAAAGACAGTTCTGTAATAGTGCTGAGAGACTGAGAAGAAATGCATCAGCTTCATCATCTAGAAATGTAAGCAGAAATTTCTTATAAGCTAGTCACCCTAGCAACAGTACTACAAATTAAATGCTGCAGAGACTTGAGCAATAAATGAGGCTGTAGCCTGGCAACATGTTGCATATGAGAAGCCCTCTGTTCCTGACCTGAACCTCACATAATGACATGAGAGCAAATGGACACGTTTCCAAGGTTCAGGCTAAATGAATACTTCAATAAAATAGTAATCTTTTATAACTCTCACTCAGCAATCAAATGTTAAAGTATTGAACTTTATCACTCCAGTGAGAGAAATAACCTCCCAAAACATGGGTCTGTGTACACCTGGGGGATTTCTGCCCCAACCTTTTCTGTGCATGGGATAGTGGGTTGCAGCCCTGATTTTGGTGGATCTTAATGACCACTGATGCCATGAATGACCCTTCCCCCAAAAAAACCAGGACTCTGAGCCACGTTAGTGTAGGGTAAGATAAAAAGTAAAGGTCCTTTAATATCACAGGGCCTACAGCCCACAGGAACACAGGATGACATGCATGTGCCCCAGTTCTTGTTTCCATGGCTTTTATAATAAGATCCCTCCAATCATTGCTTTACACATTTCTCAGTCCAGCCCCAGTCCCACCCCTGGTCCAACCCCCTGGAATTGGGTCTGGGGTCGTCAAGACCCTCTGTCTTCATCAGCTCTTCTTCCTCAGGCACACAAAGGTCTCTTGGAGTTCATCCAGTTCTGGCTTTTGGGTCACTCTGACCTGTGTTTATGTTTCATTCTGTGGGCCTTCTGATATCCTTCAGCTCTACCTTGGAAAGGAGTCTAAACAAGATTAATTAACTAAAGGAATTTGAGCTCCCTGTTCTGGGACAGGGGCAGTGATAGAAAGGCATTAAACTTAAACTGTTAGAAATATTAACCCTCTAAAACTCTACAACTACTGTGTTCCTAAAATCTACAAAATGTGAAAATCAGAACAAAAACCCTTTCGGCATCACCACCTTACAGGTTTCATTTTCACCTTAAAAGGACATGTTCCCAGCCTCAACCAATTGGGGTCAGACCACCACACCTGGGGCGGGGTCACTTGAGGTCACATATATACACCTGTGTTTTTGAATAAACTTGGGATTTGCTTGAACATCACATTGGTGTGTGCAGTCTCACTAGGACCTGGTCGGCAACAATAGTGATTAATACAGAAGCACTGTCAGATTCTGAATGCAAAAACTCTAAGATGATAGCCCCTGGTTTATAACCTCTGATGTGAAGTTGTGTAGTCATTACTCTGAGCTCATCCAGCACTCAACACATCAGCTGATTATAAATACATTAAGCATAGCGGCAATAAAACAAATAAACCAAAAATTGCTATAAATACATGTGTGAAACTGGAACGCTTTATTGAACACCTGACCACTTTTTAAGGTTTCAGGGAGACACATGCTAATAGGTAGGAAGGGTTATGGTAATTTCAGGAATTTATGGAGGGAAGACAGCAGGGGATTACAACACAGTCTGATAACATTCATTCTAGACTCTTTTCTTATGTTAAGGCAGGAGACAGCTTATCTTCAAGTTGATCATTACCAAGCCTCCTGTGTTCTTGGTGATGGAATTTCTCTCAGCCTTCCTTGATCAAGGCTTGCTGTTTTTAAGATTTCTAGCTCTTTTTGCTGTAAACTGGATTTCAGATTCCCACACATGTGAGTATATGTACATGCATGTGTGCATTGGTATGATGATGTAAGGCCAGAAGTGCTGAGGAGGAAGCAGATCATCCCTTTGCTTCAGGGAAGTATTTCAGTATACTACCCAACACTGCCAAATGCAGTGTTACTGCAGATTTTCAGTACTTTATGATGTCTATCCAAATTTGTGTCTATAACTGTGGTTTAAAGATAGCCTCTCCATGGCTCCCCAAAAGCATCAAGGTTACACCTAATTGCTGTGAACACTGAAGAAGCCAAGAAGAAAAGAAGCAATATTTCATACACAGCCCTGGAACATGAAAAGTCTTTGCAGGCAAGGACACCCAAACTATAAAAATACCTGCTAGAAAATAAAGAAAATCACATGACAGACCATTGTGATCCCACCCTCCTGGTCAGGAATGGAACCAGACAGCTGACTTGGTAATCCATTTTATTGAACTCTTAACAAGAGATATCAAGCCATTGAATTTGCTGTACTTGCAGTATCTTTACAGTATTATGGATACTAATGAGTGTTTCACTCCTGTAGCTCTCTCTCTCACTCCTCTAGCAGGGACACAGACTTCTGTTGTAAACTTCATTTAGCACTGGTAGGGAAATGATATTGGTGTCATAGTTTCATCCATATGACCACTTAGTAAGAAGAACAAAATCTAGAAGTTGTCTGCCTGTGTTATGGGTTTAGCCAGGTGGGTCTAAACTTAGGTTTTCAAGTTCAGATTAGGTCTGAAATTGACAGCTGACTTGAGCTGGGCTGAGCTAGCTCACACCTGACTTCTTCCAGCCAATAATATTGTATTCCATACCATATTGCATCATCTCAAAAGGGGTAAGAGCTGGTGTGTGGGTGTGGCTTAGTTCAGTTTCTTCCCAGCTGTGGTCCCAGCAAGACACTCTGCTGTCCCAGGAGGGATGGGGAGGCCCAAGCCCAGAGCACCAGCTCACCATCATGTTATCTGAGGGAAGTAAAATGTTTGTTCTTAGCTTTTCTCTCTGCTTAAGTCTGTCTCTGAAGAACCAACTTCTCTAATGATTTGTAGTTAAAATGGTAGAATTTGTGTTTACTGGGAAGTGGGAAATTATTTCTTGTTATACATAACTTGTGTGTGTGTTATATTGTAGTATCCTCCTCTTAATTTTTTCTGTATAAATACATATAGTTAGTTTCAGCATAAACCTGGCTTAGAGGTTTTTTTTTTTCCTCTCCCTCTTCTTTTTCCCTTGGCTAGTTGGGGGGCGGGGGAGAAGAAACACCTTTTTCTCTGTCTCGGACAGTTGGCATTTTGCCAGCTCAACCCAAGACAGCCTGAAAATCTATTTTAAAGATTTTTGGCTTTTAATAATAGTAGCAGTAAAAACTCTTTGAAAGACATATTAGACAGAATAGCCATTTCAAACTATTACTGATAAATGTGGAAATTCCCTAAATGTTCTCCTTTGATGTTTTTCCCTAGTAATGACACCCCTCTGCAGTGAATCAGAGTACCTCAGCTGTGTCCTGCCTGTACAGAGGAGCAGAAAACCCATTGACTCTGTAACATCTGCCTACAGATTACACAAGACACCATCACTTTTGAAAACTGCTATTTTGAGACTGGAAAAGGTTGCAAGCTACAATTTCCACGTTGAGCATATTGAAAGGTGATAAAAGTGCCTAAGTCGAATTTATGGAGTTTGTTCTGAGAGTCTGTGAGCAATTTTCTGTTCAGATTATTTTCAATTATTTTCTACTTCATAAGATATATTCTAAAAATCTATGGGAACAGACAGAGCACAAAGATGTCCTTGCTCCAAATCACAATGTCGTGCTCTCTTATAATTACTCAATACTCCTGCTTCTTGAAGGACCTATCTAGAGTTTGTGTTAGAAGCAAATTTTACTCCAGCTTTTCCTTAATGGAGAAAAATAATTAAAAATAGATCAGTTTCATTTTTTGAGTCTTTCTGCAACAATTCACAGAAAATATTATCATTTAATAAATTATAGTAAACTAGAAATGCTCTTTAAAATGCAGTAGTCTAGGACAGATTTTTTTTTCTTTTTTTTCAATGCTGTAACAATACTATGTTATCTTTTGCAAAGGAAATCTAATTTTACAATCTTTTTAAATTAGGCAGGGTTACTAATGACAATACCATGAAACAATCAGATAAAACAGATGGATTAAATGGAAAGAAAGCAATCTACACACTTACTCAGTTAAACAATAAAGATTATGCAGATAGCACTCAAATAGGTACCTCTGACTTTTTTGAAGTTAACACACATGGATTGGTTGGTTTCACAGAATATTCTGAGCTGGAAGGGACCCACAAGAATCTTCAAGTCCAACTCCCAGGTGAACAGTCCATAAGGGCATTGTCCTAGTTCAGTAGGTGGGACCAGTTTATCACTGTGTGGAGGTGACCAAAGCCGTGCATTCTACACCCTCTATTCATTTCCCAAGAACTGTTAACAATGGACCATTTGCAGCAGCTGCCCAGGGCACACCTGACTCCTCAGGGTGTGAGGTGGGTGTGAAAGAAGCCTGTGGATAGTGATAACTCCCCTCCAGGAAGCAATTAGTACCTCCACACCCAGCCTGAGGGGGTGTGTCTGCTAATGGGCCAGTAACAATTCCAAAATACCCCCTGACTCACAGAGTCAGACCACCCATTGTGTAACTCCCCGCTCTGGGAGAGGTACTGGGTGCTCCCACCTGGACCTGAGGGTACATAATCTTGGGGTTTGAAGACCTCAGGGAACCACTCGTCAGATCCGAAGGAGGATCAGAACCTCAACAGAACTGTGACTACCACTCTTCACCAGACTGCAACTGTCATCTGCACCAACAGGTTTGTCCTCCTCCTTTTGCTTTGGACTTGGGGGAACCACGTAGGTCTCAGCACAGGGGCTAACAAACACCATTGTGTTTGTGCCTCAGGGTGCTGGGTTATACTTCTGGGGTTTGTGGGTGGCGCAGGTTTGGCCCAGCTGTTGCCAACCCTGGACTGGCCCCCCTTCCCCCTTCCAGAACCTTCCCAGCAAAGGAAAGGAAAAAAACTGAAAAGACACGCACTCTAAAGAAACTGAACTGAATAAAAAGAATAAATTATATTTCCTAACATTTACAAACCACACTGTATACACAATACAAAGGATCCCACCCCCAGGGGAGAGGGGAAGGGAGAAAAGGGGATTGATTAGTCAGAAAATAGGGAAGACAACCTAAAGAACCTAAAGAAACCGAATGAATCAAAACAAACACAATTGAGAACCTCAAGGAAGGGGAACAAACATGAAACAATCTCACTCAGGACAGGAGAACCACCAACAACAGGAAGGACCAGACTCCAACCACCTCCCTCCAGCTCCTCAGCCAAGGAAGGGAAGGCAGGAACCCAAAACCACTCCCCCCCGCTACGTGGAAGACCCGTGTGGAATACTTGTAACTTCCTTACGTACAGTGGTTACTGAGGGAGCCATGGGGCAAACCATTACAGTGGGTTAAAACCAATTTCTCTTTGCGCCATTGCATTTATTGTAATATTGTTATTAAATTGCAGCTCTGACTTTAAATCTCTTTTGTGTTGAGTTTGTTTCTCCTGCTGGTTTACATTTACACCAGCACAGGCATCAAACCTTATTTTAAGATGAAACTTTGGTAGTAATTCTACTTAGATAAACTGCATTAAAAAAATTCTCTAAAAATAATTCTAGTGCTATTTATCCCCATATTTTTCAGAATAATTATTGATTACCTTATGTTAATTTCCTGTGAAATGTTTACTTCCCATATCCCTGGCATTCAGAAATCTGTATTCTACTTAAAAATACTCTAGAAACTATGCCTGGAAAGATAACAGAAATTTTCATCCTTCAAATAGAAAAGTATGAAGAGATAAAAGGACTGTGTTGTCCCTTATTTATGCAAATAGCTACAAAGAGCTTACATCCTGATGCTGAATACTATGCCATTACATCCTGATGCTGAATACTATGCCATTACATCCTGATGCTGAATACTATGCCATTACACATTGGTTTAGACTGTTTCAATTCAGTGTGCAGAGGCAAACAAAAAAAAAAAAGCTTATATAATAGGTTTATAATTAAATAAAAATTGAAAAATCATATGGATTTCCTATGTCATTGTCCTGGGTTGAGCTGGCAAAACGCCAACTGTCCAAGACAGAGTGAAAAGGGTTCCTCCTCCCCCCAGCCAGCTAAGGGAAAAAAACTTCCAAAGCCAGGTCTATGCTGAAACTAACTACATGTATTTATACAGAAAAGAGAAAATTAAGAGGATACTACAATGTAACACACACTTACACAAGTTATGTATAACAAGAAATAACTTCCCACTTCCCAGTAAACACAAATTCTACCATTTTAACTACAAATCATTCTAGAGAAGTTGGTTCTTCAGAGACAGACTTAAGCAGAGAGAAAAGCTAAGAACAAACATTTTACTTTCCCAAGATAACATGATGTTAAACCGGTGCTCTGGGCTTGGGCCTCCCCATCCCTCCTGGGACAGCAGAGTGTCTTGCTGGCACCACAGCTGGGAAGCAACTGAACAAGCCACACCCACACACCAGCTCTTACCCCTTTTGAGATGATGCAATATGGTATGGAATACAATATTATTGGCTAGAAGAAGTCAGCTGTTAGCTAGCTCAGCCCAGCTCAAGTCAGCTGACAATTCCCAGGCCTAGCTGAACTTTTAAAACCTAAATTTAGGCCCATCTGGCCAAACCCATAACAGTCATTTACACTTAAATAGTAATATGAATCATAGAAGTCATCACACATACTTTGACATAGATCCCAAAGACAGTTCTTTCATCATCCTCACACATGAATCATATTCTTCTTACAGAAGCTTTAGAGAAGCTGAACTTCTTTTGACAGAAGTGCAATATTTTCCTGCCACACACAGAACAAAAATAATTGGAAACTTGTCAATTACTTGCAAGTGTACGTGCCTTTAATGGCGACGTAGAGTGATGCTGGATAACGAAGTCTCGCTTGCTGAGACTCAGTGCTAATCAAGTGTGTTCCTTTGAACTCTGGATTGTTTATTGTATCGCATCTTCCTGTTGATAAACACCCTTCAAAAAGTCCCCAAAAGTAACTGTGGATGCTAAGAAAGCTATCTGAGCCCAAACTGGCTGAAGCACAGATTCCACAGAGATCTCAGCATGGATTCAGCCCCATCATCAGGTGAATTTTAGTTTGAGTTGTTTTCTTTATTGCTGACTGGGGAACAGTGAACCTCCAATTGCTCTAATTTGCTGATGTCTCAAATTAATTTGAAAACAAAATCAGCAGAGAACAACCTAGTCTGCCTGTTAGTGAAAAATCTTATTGCAGATAGCAATTTTTTATAAAAAATATTTATTAGTTGCATCATTGCACAGAGACCAGACAACGTGTTTTAGGGGAATTCACTCTAAAGGTAATGAATAGATCCAAGCTAAGATGTACATACAGCTATCCCTGAGTCAATATTTGCTAAAACCCAGTTATTTTATTTTGAATACTTATATTCTCTGATGCCTCAAGTGTGTATAGGGCCTAGTAATCATGTCCTCCCTATCTCATCCTAAACTATGTGTGTCTATACAGGTATAGTCAGTTATAGTCATTTGGCATAAAATGCAAAGTTCCATTTAGGTAAAAAAAAAAAAAAAAGAAGAAGATAAATGTCAAGGTGACCCATGTGTTTATGCTCTTTAGTGTATTAGCATTCATCACAATCAAGTCTGTTCTTTTGACTGCACTTCAAGGCATTGCTTAATACTGACATAACTGAAAATGTATTTCCTTTGTAATGCACTAATTAGATGTTACTTCTGACCAGACTTTCGGTCACGTGAAAATTTTCAAGTAACTGTAAATTCATACCTGCTTTATATCTGAAAATTTTGCTGTTTGAAATGTTTTATATCTCCAAGGGTTGGTCAATTACTTACTTTTTATTCTCGTAACAGGAAAAATTTTGCAGTGTGGACAAAAAACAGACATACAACATAAATATAGTAAAAAATATTAATGCTTTGTGTGATCATTTATTTCTAGTAAAGCAGAAGCAACTTTGCAAAAAAAACAAAACAACAAAACAACAACCTGTTCCTTAACAAATTTCAGAGAATAAAACCATTAATCAAACAGAAACAACATATAATTACATCATCACTGCAACTGTTACTTTTGTTATTAAACACACTACAGTGTCCTAAGATCCTACTCAAAACAATACTGGACTTTTCACATTGCAAACTGTTCAAGAATATGATGAGGCTACATTGAAAATAGAGTATTTTATCCTTGATGGAGATGATTATTGCTTGGATAATCACTTCAAATTTTAAAGTACTTTAATTTTTGCAAAATAAGAGAACTTAAAGATGTTTTGCTGACATTTACTGCCACTCCGAGATTTTCAAACGTTTCTTTAGAAAACTGTGGATGAATAATCAATGAATGAGGAACTAGAGAAGAAAGAAATATTCTTTGGAATTTTCAGTTACAGGTGTTGTGCTTCCCAAGGAAATTTTCAAACACGACTTTAGGAAAACAAATGCTGACATTTTTCCTCAATAAACCACAAGATTTGATTTTCAAGGTATGTTTCACAAAGAAACTTCTCAGATATTCAGGACAAGAAGGAACTATGAAAATTGTACTTCTCTAGAGAGACTGCAGCAACAAAAATATACTGTACATCACCAGAACTACTACATGATTCCACATATATTTCTATGCAAAACCAAATTTCCTTTTTTTTTTTTTTTTTGTGAATAAAGCAAACCCAAATAAACTCAAATCAATGTTTGACTGCCTGAATATTCCTTCCCAAACAATTCGGGTGAAATTTCTGTAACTGATGCACAATCTTATGGCAGCATTCCATGTAAGACTGGCTAGGACACTCTTTTCATATGATGAAATGTTAAGGATCAAAACTTGACAAAAGAAAGAAATTTATCATTCTTATTTGTCTTTCATTCAAAGGGACTCTTTGTTAGTCTTCATTAATTTCAAGACTTAAGCACACTAAAATTCTCACATACCTTTCCTCCAAGGGCAGGAATTTCCTTTCTCTATAAAGCCAAAAAATGTAAAAAAAAAAATCCACTTTCCAGAAAACATTTTGACATAAGTTTAAAAAAGGGAAGTTTTACACTTTAGTCTGCCTGTAGAAGAGAAACTTAGAAAATTTCTTTAGGTTTCAAATCTTACAATATCTTTTACCATTTTATACCTCACAAATTGATGGAAGTGCTTGAGATTTGAAGCTTAAGAAGAAGCACAGAACATATTTGTCTTACTGGAACATGATGGAAGTTGAGTCTAGACTTTACCATGACATATAAAGAAGTTTTTGCTGTTTTTTTTTTTTTTTAATTATTATTTATTTTATTTTTATTTTTTTTTCCCCAGAATATACTAACTCAAAGAAGCTTTCAATGCTAGCAGGACTTACAAGTTCATAATTGTGCCCCTAGTGAATTTTGAAGAGTCTGAAATGTATCTCTATAATACAGAATTTCATTTTTATTGATAGAAACATATTTAGCTTAGAGTCTCTAGTTTCAATTTGCTTAAAAGAATAATAGCTGTTCCATGGGAGCTTTTGACAACACAGTCTACAACAACAAAGTGTATTTTCCCACTTGAATGTTGCATTATTCAATTAGTTCAGAAGGGAGTGATGCAAAGTATGTTATATTTATGTGTGACTAGTTAATAAAATAGTAAACTCTTTATTTTCATGTTGTAAATGTGTCTTAATGTTTTAGTTTCAAATCTCCTTGCAATTTAAAAGCTTTACAAAAATAACATGATTATTTCTGTTTGAATATATTTCACACATCTGATCAGAACTATGAATCTTTGTATTTTTACTTAGCACTAAGTTTAAAAATATGATTTATTACCTTGCTCAAAAAATTATACACTGCAACACTGCATTATTTCCAGTATCATAACTTATTCAAAATCTTTTTCAGTCACAACTGACAAACAGCAAGACTAGTGCTTCTGTACCCATAAATGTAAATCTCAGAGTAGAATTCACAACTGATAAATGGAAAGTAGTAAAAATAACTTGAAAATTATATGGATATATTTCCCTCTTTCTGTCAGGGGATTACACACATATTAATTAAAAACTAACTAGTATTTATAAGCAAAACAATGTTTTCAACCTCAGAATTAACACTAAGAAACACAGGGAAAAATCAAAATATCAAAACTGCTTAGATTAATCTTTCCAGATAGACAGATGCAGCTGCATTTGGCTTTAATCAGCTTTCACCACCATGGCTTCCAAATTGCTCCACATGAAGCATATGAGAGAACCAAAGTCCTTCTTTCAGTTGTATAAATACTTAGTTCTGACCTGATCATTACTGGCCAGGAACAAGATCCAAGAGTTATAATCCAAAATACTATTTAAACTCAATACTGATCAGTGATCACAGATCATAGAAGGGTTTGGGTTGGACCTTTAAAGGTCATCTAATCCCAACCGCCTGCAATGAGCAGAGACATCTTCACTAGATCAGGTTGCTCAGAGCCTGGTCCAGCCTCATACTGAATGTTTCCAGGGATGGTGCAGCCACCACCTCTCTGGGCAGCCTGGTCCAGGGCTGCAATGCCCTGACAGCAAAAGTTTCTTCCTCATATCACCTCTAAAAGTATTTGACCACCTGCACTGAGAAGAAATCTTATATTTATATCTAGACATAATTTCCTATGTTTCATCTTGTCACGGAATATGCTGAATTGGAAAGGACCCACATGGATTATCAAGTCCAGCTCCTGGCCCTGCCCAGGACCACCCTGAAGAGTCACACCACATGCCTGAGAATATTGTCCAAACGCTTGAACTTTGTCAGGCTTGGTGCTGTGACCGCTGCCCTGGGGAGCCTGTTCAGTGTCCAATCACCTTCTGGCTGAATAACATTTTTTAATATCTGACTTAAACCACCTCTGAAACAACTTCAGGCCATTCCCTCTGGTCCTGTCACTGATCACCACAGACAAGAGATCAATGGCTGCGCCTCCTCTTTCCCTCACAAGGAAGTTGTAAGTGCAGTGAGATCTCCCTTCAGTCTCCTCATCTCCAGGCTGAACAGATCAAGTGCCATCAGCTGCTTCTCACACAACTTCCCCTCAAGCCCCTTCACCATCTTTGTTTCCCTTCTCTGGATGCTTTCTCATAGCTCAGTTGTCCTTATTGATGTTTGCTGTCTCTGCACCCTTCTGAGAAGATTCTGTCTGCATCATCTCTTCACCTTCAAATTAAGTATTTATAGACAGCAATAAGTTCTTCACCTTCTCTTTGAAAGAAGAACCACATTTCTCACCCTCCCCTTGTGTCTTATGCTTCAGATTCTAAACCATCTCGGCTGGAGATTTGTTTCATTAGGTCCATGTCCTTCTGTCTGCAAAGCTCAGACTAGACATAACATAGACGTGCTCTGCTGTGAAGAGAGGGGAAGTATCCCTTCCTTAAAGTTCCCAACAACAGTGTATTAACAAAGCCCTTAGGTGCCCACTTTTCCTTGTTGCAACAGCACATTTGTAGCTCACACTCCATTTCATGTAGCTCCCACATCACACAAATTTCCCAGCCACTACATCACCAGTCTCTCCATTTTGACTGAGGAATCTATGCCAAAAACCTTGCTGAAAATCAAAATAAACTATACTCACCACCCTCATTTTATTACTTTCGTATGGATTCATGTGCCAACAGGTAGAACTTAATAATCTTATTGGGACTTAGACACAGAGATTTAAAAAAAAAAGAACTTGCTAGGAAGAAGAATTCCTAAAATAATTTTGAGAGCATGCAGTGGTTTGGAGAATACAATTTCACCCAGACTTTTGAATGAATAACAACAAAAAGAACTTGCTAGGAAGAAGAATTCCTAAAAAAATTTTGAGAGCATGCAGTGGTTTGGAGAATACAATTTTGCCCAGACTTTTAAATGAATAACAACAAAAAGAACTTGCTAGGAAGAACTCCTAAAAAAATTTTGAGAGCATGCAGTGGTTTGGAGAATACAATTTTACCCAGACTTTTAAATGAATAACAACAAAAATACAATACAAGCAAGTGAATCACATAAATAGAATATATCAATTCAAGGCTGTGAAGATGTTAAGAAAAAATAATCAGATTTTTTTCTAAATCCACAGGAGATTAGCATTTTTTTTTCTAACAGAAATACGTGTTTAGACACCTCAGTGAAAGTGCAAGGGCATGAGCTATCTGTATTTTGAATAAAAGACATCTTAGCAGTCAAATATGCTGCTATCTCAGACACCCAAGTATTCGTGACAGAGTGAAGACATGAAAATGCTTAGTCCCTCTTGCTAAGTAATAAGTGTTTATCTGACAGGGGTTCTTAACTGATAAAACCAAGTGTAGGAGGCAACACGAACCACAGCACTTGGAAATACAAATTTCCAAAGATAACTAGACAAAAATAGATCATCTTTTATGAGGTCAGTGATATTTACTGTGAAACAAAGTTAAAGTGTTGAAACCGTTTATGTACCTTCTTTAATAGCTAAATAAATAAAATTAGAATGTATGGTGATAACTGAGCTCAATTAAGACCTGTATTTGTCATGTTACTACCTGCTGTTCAACTGATATGGTTTAGAAATAGAAAGGCAAAACTAAACTTTTTTCATTACTGATTTTGTTATTAAATTAGCCTATTTTCTGCTTTTAAACTCACCTGATAGTCAGCAGATTCATTACTTTGGTTAGGTCTCAGCATTTTGTTAGATGTTCATGGAATGAAACAAATTCTATGTCACTAAATGCATTTTCTATGATATTTCTTACTTCTTAAGGCCTTTTGCTGTTATTTCAGTTGATTGCAAAATTATACTGTCCAACATCTTGAAGCAAAGAGATGATTTTTTAGCTTTTATATGAAAAATTACCACAGTTGCAGTAACTGGACCTTGTTACTTCAGCATTTTTTGTTTCACTTCCAGTCACCAAATTAAATCTAAACAAAACTTCTCAGGAGATTTCACTAGAAAGAATAAAATAATAAATGATATCTCCCTGTAGACCTGGTTGTCCTAAGAAATTATCTATGAATAAAGTACACAAAGAGTTTTTTAAAAATAAAAATTTAAAAAAACCAACAAACAATAATTCATAAAAATATGTATTAAAGCAAAATCTAATGCTGGAAAGAAAAAAAAATCTATACAAATTCTTTGTATGTTCAAAACTTGGATGGATATGACCCTGAGCAGCATGACCAGCTTTGAGGCAGGCCCTGCTGCGAGGAGGAGGTTGCACAGGCTGACACCCAGAGGAACTTTCCATCCTAATTTCTACTGACTCTGGGCTTGGAAAAGAGTACACAGGAAAAGAAAAATTCAGAACTAAACCAGGAGAGCAAGGAATATAGTTATTAAGCTTTCTACCAGAATATGAATTTTTAGCAATTTCTTGAAATAGGAAATATTATATACTCTATGATTAAAGAGATAGATGTTAGAAATTAATTTTCAATAGTAATTTCCTTTCAATATGGATTTCTTAGCATTAAGTTTATCACTTTATCTTATCAAGCTCTTTTCAACAATGTATGACTGATAAAAATCATCTGTCCAAGCTACATAAAGATCTTTGGGTCATGTGTCCTTGCCTGGGGCATGTTTTTATTTTTACTTACAGATAGAGCATTTCTGTCATAATGGTTGATTTAAAATTTTCACACATGGAGAGAGGAAGCAAATTCCTGTGGAATGGAAATCACTGACATCATGAAAACACAGAAAACTCAAATGAGAGCTCAAACACACAGCCACTGCTACTTTAAAACAGTTTACTGAGTGTACTGTAGTTATAAAAAAGTATGAAAAATTTCATTAAAAGCCTGAAATGTGAAATAAAAAAGAATATTTTAAAACTATGCATACTGAAGCAAATTTACATAATAAAAATTATCCAAACACTATAAAGGTATTTTCAAGCCTGCAAGAATGTCTAATATGGTGGATAAATTCTTAATATTATTCAATTGGGATGGTTTTACCCTTAAGTAATTCAGTTTTGGAATTCAACTGCATTAGTCACCATGAAAAAGGTCTCCATTCGCTACAATAGAAAATATTTCTTTCAGCTGTAGAGAAAATTGTTAACTGTCACAACATAAAGACTGGGTGTTCAGGATATTCTTGTGTGTTTAAAGAGTCATAATATTGAGCCATTTAAATTTTGTTCTCTTCAGGCATGATTTGCAAAGAGCCTATAAACGTGACACCAACTGCACTTCATGTATAAAAATTCACTGAAAACTGAAATGAGTGGGTTTTGCCAGAGCTTTTCTATGAAAAGTGTTGATCTTCGTGTGCAGGGGGTTTGGCACACACAAGTTTGTTTGACTGCAGAATCATGAAACTTTTATGGCTTTTTCAAATATTACTAGACTAACATTAAGTATTTTGCTTTTACTCCCTAACATTCACAGAAACATCTTAGTAGGGATATGAATGGTTTCTTTTCCAACATGTGATGTCCTGCTCACCAAAATGCTCAGTAGCATTTTAATTATTATTATTGATATCTTTGACAAAGACAAGACTCCTAAATATAATACAAACACAGTACTACAAAGATAATATTTCCTACTTCAATTCACCAGACAATATTATATGGTGAGAGTACCCTTGTTCTTGATTTACCTTTAACTTGTTCTAGCTCTCATTACAGAGTGATAACCACACCACTTTGTTCTCCTCGTATCCTGATAAACCTTGGCAACATAATATCTGGTATTACAGGAAGGTTGAATTTACATTGTTTAAACCAACTCATTTTCTCCTCTTTCTGTAGCAGACTCCAACAAGCATCCCCCTTCTGTGGGGGATAAGCCTTAATTCCTATGTGATCTTTTCGGGCTTTTCCATCATTTCTGACACATCACTAACCCTTGTGTCTCTGCTGTTGGGTGACTCTCTGTTCCCTCCCTCCACTGAGATGGCAGATCAAAGCACCTCCCTTGTACACTGTCAAATATTGGTGTGCTGCTCCCAGGCTTTTCTGTAGCGAGCCTGGTTTATCCCCTTCCCCCTTCAAATCCATTTTAAAGTTCTTTCATTGAGTCTGGCAAACTCCTGCACAAAGATCCTTCTTCCCCTTTGAGACAGGTGTACCCTATCTGCCACTAGCAGACTTGGGGTTGTGTACATTGACACATGATCAAAAAAATCCACAATTCTGCTGATGACACAAGGCTTGGAGCCAGGGATTCATCTGCTATTTCTTCTCTCATCATGCCCTGCACTTGGAAGGATAAAGGAGAATGCTTCTTCTGCTTCTGATCCCTGATCTAGTTGTCTCAATGCTCTGAAGTCTCTCTTGATTGGCATTGGACTTTTTGTTGCAGTTTCATCGCTGCCTACCTGAAAAATTGATTGTGAATAGCAATCTGAGGGCTGTTCCAGGGTAGGGAGCTTCTAGTAGTCTAGCTCTTCAATTCCTTCACACTCCTCAACCTACTCACCTCCCCACTAAGCAGAGGAGCTCCTCTACGTGGGCACAGCTCCCATTGAGAAAACGGTAGTAAATTCAAAATCCTAACAAATCATTCCTTTAATGATGCGCATGAACTGAACATCTCACTGCTGCTTCTAACAGGAGGTTCTTTTGATGGCAACATATCTCAGATACTTGCCCTGTTTGTAGGAGAAGAGTAAGAAATTGCTTTCTACATCTGTGAAACGCTTATAAAATACTGTCTTTTGGCCTCTCATACTTTTAAAAGCAGTGATTACTGCTTTGACACACAGATAAATAGTTTTCTTTGGGGTGCTTACATTTCAGTGCTTACAACTGACATACGCATCTACTTTTATATGGTAAGATGAGAGTTAGTGGGAAAAACGCTATATAATCTTAAGACCTCTTCAGTATCCAGGTTGTTTCACATCCACGCAGAAAGCATGGTAAGACTCTTTTTATTGAAAGTAGAACTTGCCCATGTCCTTCCTCTGCTTGGAAGCCCAGAGCTGGATGCAGAACTCCAGGTGGGGTCTCACCAGAGCAGAGTAGAGGGGCACCATCACCTCCCTCACCCTGCTGCCCACGCTGCTTTGGATGCAGCCCAGGATACAATTGGCTTTCTGGGATGTGAGTTGACACTGCTAGCTCCTGTCCATCTTCTCATCCACCAGCCCCCCCAAGTCCTTCTCAGCATGGCTGCTCTCGATCTGTTCCTCCTGAAGCCTAGATTAATACCAGGGATTGCCTCAATCCAAGTGCAGCACCTTGCACTTGTCTAGTTAAATCTCATGAGGTTCCCATGGGCCCATATCTGAAGCTTTGTCAAGTCCTCCTGGATTGAATCCCCTCCTTCAGGTGTGTCAACTGCACCACTCAGCTTAGTGTCATCTGCAAACTTGCTAAGGGTGCACTTTATCTCTTCATCTACGTCATTAATTAAGATATTAAAGAGCACTGGTCTGCTAAATGAAGCTGGAGAGGCCTGGGCTGAAGATAGCATGTGGTAGCTGCACATGCAGAAGGGATGTGTTTCTTTCACCCAGCAGTAAGCAAAGCTGTGCCACCTGTTGCCAACAGAAGGCTGCAGATGTTAGAACTGACTTGAATTCAAAGAGTTACTATGCAAGTTCAATGAAGAGAAATTCACTAAAGCCTATCATATAAGTACTTGAGAGTTTGTGTTCTGTATCAGGATTTTATTTCTTTTCTGGAGGAGGTGCTGGTGCCTCTTTGAGCATTTAAATCTCATATGTCATTCTACCCAAAAGTGTTTTGGGGGACTTTGATTCCTGAACACATATCTACTCTCTGTTTTTCTTGAGAGCAATATCAAGAATAGCAGTGGCTCAGTTTTAAATTTTCCAAATGTGTGATGCCAGAGGATTTCAGATCTCACCCATTAGACTTGCAGATACATCACCTTAATATTGCTGTTATCAACTTCACCAGCTCTTTGATTAGCCCATCAAATATATACTTACATGTGTATACTCAATATACTCACAAGACCCAGAACTACCAAAAATACTTCCATAAGAAAAGAAGAACTAATGGTACAAGCAGAATTTGATAGGTGGTTTTCAGAAACCTATGACTATGTTAGGTCAGGTATGATCTGGTTTCCAGGTAGCTGCCAGGTCACTCAGTGATATCAGTCCAACTGACATCTTCCTAAACTTGATATTCAGACCATGTTCCAGCTGCACACTCTGCTACATGACATTGCTCTGGCAAGAATAGATTTAACATCTCCAGTTTCACAAGCTGACCATCCCTTCTTCATTTGAACTTCAACTGAGTCTTCACTCTGCAGGTGACTTATTTCATATACATAATTTCCAAACAATTGTTAACTTGAAATTAAAATTACTTTGCATAACTACTCCATAGAGAGTTTTACGTATGAAATGTTTTAAAAGTAAGATTTTAAATGCCTGAAATAAAGAAGCTACAAAAATCTAAACATAATGATTAGTGTCTTCCAGCTAAACCATTCACTCTGGAATTAGAATTTAATTTCCACACACAAAAAATCCTCTGTGCATCTCAAAAGTTTACTGCACTATTAGATATTGTAAAGTCCAGAAAAGCTAAAGTTTTAAATTTTACAGTTTGTTGGTTTTGGGTTTGTTTTTTTTTAAGAGTCTAATATAGATTTAAAAAAAAAATAAAGTCTGTTGCAAAAAGACTGGTGGGGACACACCCTTAATTTATTTGTTTGATTTTCGTTGAAGAGGAAAAACTAACATAATAAATTGACATGATAACATTCAAGGTTAATAATTATAATGTAAAGAGCTTAATTAAATGTGTTGTACTCAGAAAACTTCCACTACATGCCAAGGTTATAGTGTGTTCTGCAGAAGGAAACAACTCTGCAATCTCAGCACCACAGTACACTCTCTAAAAATGCATTATAGCCTTACACTCTCTGATATTTTTAAAAGTTCTCACGATTCAGAATTACAGTGAATATCCTGGGTATTATATTTTTCTTAGAATTATGAGTTAGTATTTCTGTCACATTTTTAGTCCCTCCAAAAAGAAAAAAAAAAACAAAAAACCAAACCCACAACCCTGGTCACAATCACCTTGTCATGTCTGAGATAACGTCAGAAAGGCCACAAATCTTACTGTACTCAGCAGACCTGCTGAACACTCCACAAGTACTAAACACACAGAGAAAATATATAGATTTTATAAAGATCACAGAAGTGAAAAGAAGGTACCCTTACTGATCACTGGGTAACACAACTTACACAAATATTATCTGCACGATATCTTTTTAAAACTGTGAACAGTGAGCAGAGCATAAACTACTGAACATACAATTAATTAATTAATTAACAGGTTGGAAAGCAGGTATTTCTATTGATGTCAGTTTCTTAAAAAACTGAGTCAGTTTTTCATTCAGGGCACTTAGAATAGCAAAATAAAAACTGAGTTAAAACTACAGTATTTCAAATCATGATGTCATGAATGAAATGCAACTTTTAACTACAATTCAATCATTTAATTTGTATCATACTATTCTTTACAATTTCATTTCAGATATAATAAAAGATACCATTCAAGAGCAATCATGTCCTGAATAGCTTTAACTTTTTAAAACATTATGTTCTATATCTGTTTTCACATTTCTTTAGAGTAGTCTTTTTGTTTCAGTAGACTACAATGGACATCTGGAATTCTCACCATCACAAGTTCACCCCTTTCATGTAGACTTGTTAGTGAATTATTCTGAAATTGCTATATTGGTCCACTTACTTATATCTTATCAAAAGCAGAACAATAAGTCTGATAATGCAAAACAAAGAAACAAAAAATTACTGTCATTGCTGGTAACTTCCATTTCACCTGAATGTGTTTGAACAGGACTTAAGATACGTAAAGGGAGAATAACAGTGTGCAGCTGAGAGAGACATGGGAATCACATGTAGTGAGTGTGTGGGCAGGGTGAAGGGAGAGAAAAATCTCTTACAAAGGACAAAATGGTTTCATGGATGTTTAAAATACATAAATATTTTAGCTAGGAGAAACAGTAAAACTTTTATGAACCACACAGCAATTTGGAATGTCAGTACTGAAAACCAGTCCTGAGAGAAACGTAAGTTTTTTGGGAAACAATTCATGCTCCAGCTGGTATTAATGAGCCCCAAATCAAGTAACTGACAACAATAAATGCTGACTTCAGTACTGGAAAAAAGTAGAGGGAGCCTCAGAAAAAGAGGCTGGTCTAGGAGAAGATGTGCAGGCAGAGGACATGGTACTTTGTTGATCACAGAACAACTCTCAGTATATTCTCTAGATCCAAGCTAATTCCAGCTGACTATAACATTTTTCCATCTTCATTAACACTGTGATTGTAAAATTTACTTTTGCAGACTTCCTATCAGACTTAAGTGGGTAATACTGCGGTATCAGTGACACTGAGTTACAGTGATAATTTCCCCTCTGCATATCAGTTTCCCATGCAATATACCTCTCTCAACTGCTTTGACCTCTAGCCACCTTCTCAGTCTCATCTTTATTCTAGTAAGAGGTGACTTCATCTTCTTTGTGCCACAATCTTCTCAGCTATCAGCTCAGTCCTCCCACATCCAAAGCAATCGATCTGTATTTCCTCCCTAAAGCCCATTCCCAGTCTACCTCAACATTATTTCAGTTGGCATCCCAATCCTTCCATTCCCTTTGTTAATGCACCTTTTTTTTTTTTTCAGTACCAAGCAGTTTGGTTTGAAGATGATGTTTGGACTCACCAGAATCACAGAAAAAAAATATACGCACACACTGACACAGTTTGCAGCAGAGGAGAGCTGTTATCATAAGCAAACAGCTACCCAAAAAAGAAAAAAAAAAAAAAAGTCTTTTGTTCCTGAAAAGATTCCCACAACTATCAATTACATAAGGGCTGTAGTTTTCATAAGTATGGAGTCCTTTTGTCCATATTCTCAACGCTGCACTATGGAAATGCAACTTTCTGCCCTTTTTTTTTTTCCTTTTGGCCAATTTTCCATTCCTCTTATGATTTTCTGACCTCATAAACAAGCTGTTGGTTGGTTAAGTGAGGCAAATCAGCCAGATGACTATATGTGCAAGCATTTTAATGATGGTTACAAGTTGTTAGCAGTATTGAGTTGCCACCAAATTAGCTGAGCTCTTTACTCTCTCCTACATTTGTTTTGAACCCCACGCAAAAACCAGCAGCATTTCCATCTTTCTTGCTACCCCTGACAAAGACCTCATACTGCCTTTCCCTCTGTTATGCCTGTACCAGAGAAGTACAACAGGTCTAGTTTTCATTTGGGAACCTGCTACTTTTTTATAAGATTCTCAACACAAGTTGCACTTAAATAGGGAACAAGAACCAAAGCTCTGTAACCTCCCACGTCCTATTTAAAGTCCAGTGCTTACATATGGCAAAGCATACCATGCAAAGGACATGTAGAGATCACTGCCAACCATAGGTAATAAAGAGAAGGTAGTAATACAAATTATTTAAAAGTAATAAATTGAAAAGAATATGAGAATTTTATTGCTCACTGTATAGTGAATGTTTGGCAATTCATAGCTAACTTCAGGTGTGTCCACTTCAATGAATTTTACTTCCTCAGATTCCAGTAAAGCACCAGGATGTCCACTGGAACAAGAAAGGCCAGGGAATTTGGCAGGAGCTAGACCACACAATAAAGACAGAGGCAATTTTAGATCTGTCAAAGCAGCTACTGCAGAAGCTTGCCAATGAACTATATGGGGGGAAAATAAAGGCAAAAACTGTTTTCCTCAGATCATTAGTTAGATTGTGCTTTGGCCAGCTGCAAGAGAAAATTTAGTTGCTATGACTCTATTAACTCTCTTCACCTTTTTTTCTTCACTTCCCAACTACAGAACATACTAGCACTCCACAGATAAGTTTCAACAGTTGGAGAATGGATTCCTTAGCTATGGGATAAGGATTCAAATCAAGCTGATTCTCAGCGCTGCTGTAAAAAGCTGAGATAGCTCAGCTGAAGTTCATATTTTACAACATGAAAATTTCATAAAACTGAAATCCAGACCCCAGGTCAGTTGATCTTTTGGAATTTCTGCAGGAAGTTTATAGATTTTCTTCTAATTTCAAGGTCAAAACCTACAAACTAGACCAACTCAAAGCAAAAATGTGATTTTACAGAATCCCTTCTAAACCTAAATCCAAATGTGCTTTGGCTGATATAAAACTAAATTTTGACATTCTAAAGCATGTTAAGGGATATTTAAATATATTTTTAAAAGACAAGACATGCTTAACAGGTACTAAAAGCAAAACAAGAAAACTAAGGAAAAACAACCTGTGCCAATTCTTAAGCTTAAACAGAACCAGAAAAACAACAACAATAAAGCAGATTTATTTTCCCATTCTGTTATATAAGTTACATACCACATTAATTACAATGTATAATAGAACAGAGAAGCAACCCTAAAGTGTACTCTATAATTTTGTTTTGAATGGTGTCCTAGTTCAGCAGGAGGGACCAGCTAACCCTGTGTGGGGGTGATCAAAGCTGTGTATTCTACCCCCTCTATTCATTCCCCAAGGTCAATGGGCCATTAGCAGCAGCTGCCCAGGGAGCCATTATCACCTTCACACCCAGCCTGAGGGGGGCGGAGCTGCCAATGGGCCATCAACAGTTCAACACCCCCTGGCTCCCAGAGTTAGTCACCCATTGTGTGAGTCCCCGCCCAGGGGGAGGGACTGGGTGCTCCCTGAGGGTACATAAGTGGTGGGTAAGAAGACCTTGGGAACTTCTTGTCGGATCCAGAGCAGCAGCAGGACCTCGACAGGAGGAGATCACCGCTCTCGCCCACACCACAGTCCTCGCCTGTACCAACAGGTTTTTCATTTCCTTTTGCTCTGGACTTGGGGGAACCACAGGGGTCTCAGCACAAGGGCAAACAAACCCCCTTGGGTTTGTGCCCCAGGACACTGGGTTATACTGCTGGGGTTTTGTGAGTTGAAAGCAATTTCCCTTGTGTGTCAGTGTTGTTATTGTAATATTATTATTAAATTTTAGCTCTGAGTTATAATCTCTCTCGTGGTGAGTTCATTTCCCCTGCTGGTTCACCTTTAAACCAGCACAAATGGTTTACCAAAAAAGTCACACCAAAACAGAAACCAAAACCCAAACCCCAAATCATTTGCACTGTATTATGTTTACTGCAACACTTAAAGTATATAGATAGACTTATATCTATATAGATACAGGTAGACCAACTAGACACAACAGAATGGCAAACTTTCTATCTGTATTTTCTGCACTCCTTGGATTTGGCATGTAAGGACACACTTTCCCTTTCCACTTCAGTTCTTATCAACTCCAGGTACCCTGAACCAGTGCACTAACATGAAGAATGAAGCACAGCAAGAAGAAACTTTGCTATCAAGCTGCATGCAAACATTACTGCACTCACAGGAGATTTTTTTCCCAAGGGGGAAAGTATTATAATAATACAAAATCTTCCATATCTTGTACATGCCTCAATATCCCATGTGTTATTACTGCATTTATGGGTAACATAATCTCAGATAAAAATTTCAGTAATACTACAGAGAGAAATGGATTTTTTTGAAGATTATGTGATATTTCATGCCTTATTAATCCATTTTTAACTGCCTATAACTTCAGCTAATATGTTTTTTCCTATCTTTGACATCCAAGGTGGGGAATGTTGTGGGGTTTTGTGGTTTTGTTTGTTTTACAGTAAAGGACTTCCTTTGAACAACACAGAAATGAAAGGGTGATTATTCTGCCAAACAGCTTTGCTGGTCTTCAGAAATATCTGGCATGTGTTAAAAAATGGCTGGTGAACAGCTCTGCTACTTCACTGATCTGGAGCAGGCAGATTAGGGAGGAGGGAGTTCCACACTTTCGTATAATCAATGTGGCTTTTCACATGGCCATGAAAATCTGTCCAAGTTTACCAAACAGAGGTTCAAAATTATAATACATGTAGACAATACAAACAACTAAACTTCTCAAAAACTCATTAACAACCTACCTTCCAGCAACACAAAGAAACACAATGCTTATTGGCCCAAGACTCCAGAAGCTTCAAAAGGCTTTCCCTGGCACTTTTGTGTCCCTCCTGGCAGCTATAATAAGGCAGACTAGAACGAGGCAGAAAGCTGTGGGCAGACAGTGTGCTTCCCACCTATCTTACAAACTCCAGGCTGAACTGAGTGGCAAGTTGTCCCTTTCAACTCCCAGAGAAGAAAAAAGAGAGAGGTAAAATGAGATGTGGTTGAGGAACATGGTGAAACAGGAAATAGGGAATGAAAGATAAAAGATATTATTTAAGAGAGAACAGAAAAGCTCAGTAGACCAACTGTAACAAGAAGCTCTTCAGAACATGGAACTGAACTGCCTGATGGGTACAATCAGAGATCACTCCAATACTTTCACCATCTCATGTAACTTCTGCCTATCTACTGCCAGCCTGCCTTCCCTCATACATAGAGTCCCACTTTCAAGTAAGGAGACTTTAGTAAGACTTGTCACACTTTATCTCTCTTGTTTTTCCAGCCTGATTTTTCCCAGCTCTGCACCCAGAGAAGAGCATTTACTATTGCAAGCTGTCAAGGCACTCATGCATCATGATACGAGCCTAAACTGAATTTATATTATATTTCATGTCATTTCCCCAATCAGCCAGCAGAATGGATCTCTTGGCATCTGGTTGGACACAAAGCCCAGGTTACACAGTAAAGCTGTTTTCCACAGTGCCCTTGCCTGAACTGTTGCTGAGAGCAGAAGCCATGTGGCAAATGTGAAATGAAACAATCATTCTACTGATAGTGCTGCCCTGAGGGTTTGGCTTCTATCTCTTCTGTTCCTGCACATTACATCATTTAAACCAATTCCCTAAGGGTGACTATTATGTGCTCTTGATCTGAATTTGAGAAGTGTTGAAAACTCATTGCTTCTGTTAGAATCAAAGAGGATCTCTGTCTGGAAGAGATAAAGTGCCATGTAATAAAAAATCTTCTCAACTACCAGTTACAGTGTATGAAAACCACAGAACCCAAAATCAGCAAACACACTTTGTGTTTGTTTTCTAGTACTTCACTTTCTCACCTGAAATACTGTCTCCACAATGAAAACCAGGTACTGTAAAAATGACAACTAATAATATTTGTGAACGACTCAGATGTAAAGTTCTAAGACCCATAAAAAAATCCCAGAGGAAATTAACAATTTTGTCACCAGAACATGCTTTGATCAGAGTTCAGTAAATAAAGCCTATGGCCACACACAGAACACTGAGAATCAAGTAAGCATTATCCCTCCCATGCACTGAATGAAGGGTAACTCCTAGGAGGAAAAAAACCCAGTATATGATTCTCTAATTAGAGACTGCAAGATTGTGCATAAGCATAGGGAGACCAAAACTGAGGTTATACAAGCAGCTTTAATTCTTAAATTTCACAACTTTTAAGTGCTTCATTCTTCTACTTTAACAGAACTCTTAGTAAAGCTTTTCAGATGCAATTTAGAAATGCACCTATGACAACAGTCCCAAGAATAAAGCAGACAATAATAAAAGTCAGAAATTGAAAATGTTTTAATCCCATGACACAACTTGTGCAAATGTTCCACCTAAGAAAAAAAAATTCTCTCTTTTTATTATGAACCAATACAAATGACAAAGTGATGCCATAACACTGATATATGGAAGGATGAGTTGTTTTTTTTTTCCTTTAGTGGTGTGGCTGTGTGACCTTCCTAAGCAAAGAACAGTAAATTGGATTTTCAGCACCACAACTTCTGTTACTCTGTAGTGAACTACAATTTGATAGGGGAAAAAAATAAATAACAGGAGCAAGGATATTAAGTTACAGGAACATCTGTCTTATCTCTCTATTAAACTGCTTAAAATATTAAAATATATTTATTTAGAGAAGATTGCTATGAGTCTCCAGAATCAAGATTTTTGTCCTTTTCAGGACTTTAAGAATCAGTGTGTAGAAACAAGAAAACATTTTCATATTAACATGTTAAACAGAGACATGCTACAATAATATTAGTTGGTTCTTTTTGGCAAAGAGGTAATTCATATAACTCTGGAGGTATTGTAATTGATAGGTATAGGGGGAGCCCCCTACATTGAGCTGGGTGTGGACTGACAGTCAGAAGAGCTCAGGCACAGCAGGCATCAGAAGGCTTGATCAGAAGGCTCACAACTTGGGGAGTTTATTCAGATAGGTTAACAGACAGTTCTCATAGCTCATAGCAGAAGAAGTTAGTTCCTATTACATCAGTAGATCTACATCTGACTCACTCTCACATTCTAGTTGTAATGGTTTTGACCCATGGCTTCCTCAGTAACTGGGTGTAACTAAGGAAGCAGACATCACAAGTATTCCACACATGTTTTCCACGTAACAGAGGAGGAGTTTAGTTTTTCCTTTTTCCGGGGAGCTGGGTGTGGGAGAGGCTGGATGGTCTGTTCTGTTCTTGTGGTGTTCCTGGCCTGGGACGTGGGTGAGATCATTTCATGCTTGTTCTCCTTTAATTGCATTTGTCTGTTTCATTTATTTAGGTTTAGTTTTGTTTCTTCCTCTTTTCTAGTTAACAAGTTGTTTGGTTTGTTTTTTCCCCTTTTTCCCTTTTCCCTTTTCCCTGGGGGTGGGGTCCTACGTGGTGTGTACACATTGTATATATGTGTTTGCAAATGTCAAGAAAATATAATTTCTTTTTAATTCAGTTCAGTTTCTTTTGAGTTCTTCTCTTTTCAGTTTTTTTTCCTTTGCTGTGGGGACTCAGGGGGGAGGGAGAGGGCAGTCCAGGTTTGGTAAGAAGCTAGGCCAAACCTGAGACACTAGTGTCTTGGTTTGAGATAAGCAACTGCCAACCCCCCCAAGCACAGAGAGAAAAGCCTCCCTCCTAACACCAGGGAAAGGGAGGAAAAGAGAGGGGAAAGAAAAAAAACACTTCAAATGGCATTTATACTAAATCTACATATATTTTTCACAGAAAGAAAGAGACAATAACAATTAGAAGAGAGTACAAATATTCACTCACACAAGTCTGCAACAACAAGTTCCCCACCTCAACTTCTTAACGAACACACAAATTCTACTGTCCTAACTACACATTACTTAAGAAGAAGCTTATTCCCCAGGGAGACAAACCCAAGCAGAAAGGAAAGACCCAGAACAACACATTTTACTTTCCTGAGATACCCTGTGAGCCAGTGGTGGGCCTGGTCCTCTCCATCCCCCCTGGGACAGCATCGTGTGTCCTCCCAAGAGGAGGCTGAGAAGCCACTGCCTTAACCACTCCCACACTGGTTCCTACTGCCCTGGAGATGATGTCATAATGTGGTATGGAATACAAAATTACTGGCTAGAAGAGGTCAGCTGTTAGCTCAGCCCAGCTCAAGTCAGCTGACAGCTTCGGCCTAGTCCAGACTTCAGAGCCCAAATCTAGGCCCACCTGGGGGAACCCATAACAACTAGTAAATCTCTCTCTCACACAGTAATGTCCACACCTTTCATGCACTCTCACATCTAACATGCCATCATGCAATTGGTTAACCAATTCACCTGGCATACACCACAGCCTCTCACTGGTCTCGTAGCCACCACACATACTCCAGGTAGCTCTGCTCTCTGTAAGGCAGAACTCCAAACAGCTTTCTTTAAGGGATGCACTTACACTCACCCCCACAGATAGGAGGTTTTTTTCCTTACAACATAAGAATAAAAAGTGTACTTTTATAATTAGTACTTTTATGTAAATTCTAGCATAGTACAGAAACATAGTAAGTTTTCATATAAACTAAGTGAAATACACTGTTACCTAAAATTACAGATTAAAGATGAGACAGTTATGTAAATCTATATATTAATCCACTTCCAGATTAAGTAAAGTTTTATGCAAAACTTCATGTTTGTAGAGTCATTATGGCCTTGCTAACTGCAGCTTGTTTACCTCCATTTCATTAAATTATTCAAGTTACTCTATAGCTTGTTCTGTAGAGTTTGCAGGCATTATGTCAGATGATGCTCAGTTGTACAATGCTAAGTGGTTTTATATAAGGAAAATAAACTCTATTCATTACATAAAATTATCTATAGTCATTATGGTCAGTTCATGAAACTGATCTTTTTTCTCCTGCATTATGATTTGCTCCCTCAAGATGTTTTCCAGTAGTACATGCAAGTAAAGCATCTGTATTTGAACACATACTAACTCAAAGCTAATTAGTATTCACACAACAAAAGGGCACCTTAGAATAACACAACAGCTTTTTCGACACAAGCTGAATGCTTCATCCCATTATTAGATTCAGCCTAACTTTTCCCAGTTTCATCTTAAGAGCATTTATTTCATTGCAGAGGTGAGGCCGTGTGCAAAACAAAAAAATAGTATCATGATAAAGCAACAATTGTTTTGTTTCCCAGCACAGACTCAATCAATGTTCAGCTGGTGTCACAAACCATTCCTCGAGTGTTTTCGGAGCTGAGTCTGCACAGGGACTGGCACTCAGGTCAGTTCCTCATAAAGTACTGTATGAAACACTCAGAGATAAGAAACACAATATGATAATAACAGAGCACTGCACATGTTTGCCTCAATGTAATAGTTACTGGAGGAAGACTGAGAACTCTCTTAAACAGTAGTCTCAGCATCCTGATCATGTTTTGCTTTAGAGGTATCTGCTGGCCAGGCTTCCACAACCTTGTTTCAAGTATTGTGAGAATCACAAGAGTCAGCCTTTAAGAAGTGAAATAGGTATAAGCACTCTCATTTCTGTAATTATATGACATGTATCTATTACCCCTTCTAGAAACAGACACATAACATCAGCATTAAAATATTTCCAAAACATGGTCTTTTTGAAATAGTAGAATATATTCAGAACTGCAAAATTCCGTTTTTCAAGCTTGCATAAGTATATTAAATTTCTAAGCTGCTTTTAAGATATTTTGATAAGCATTCTGTGCCACATTAGCAGACTACTAACAGTTTTTCTACATTTGTTATCAGCAAAGACACGATGAGGCAGGAAAGAAAATTGTGTACACATAGTAGCTATGTCAGTCTCATCCATTTGCTTAATGCATAATGTTTACAACAATACCAGCTTTCTCTGCTATTGAAACGGAACAACTTAAATATCAGGCTGTGGCAACACAGAAACAGCTTATTAGGAAATGACAGTGCTAGAGAAGAAAGCTACTTCCAAAAAAAAAAAAAATTAGATTTATCAGAAGCAATACATTAAACAAACAACCCTTCCCTTCGAAGAAACTATGCAATTTCAAGCACCATTACAAGTATTTTTAAAAGACTTTTCAAAATAGCAATTTCAACATCTGTCAGATCAAGACAGAAATTCCTAAATGCTCCCTGAGTGTATGATTGTCTTCTTACATTCAAGCTGGCCAGCACTTCCTCAACGTGCCCTCCATTCCATTACAAGGTGTTATATTTGTGTGCAATCACTGAGCCAAGCAAACTTTCAAAGCCCCTGCCCTTGGGCTGTTAATGACATTTAGGCATTTCTGTGAATGGGTCATCGTGGAACTGTGTGGAACAATAACAAAAATTCCTGACTCTGAAATCCTTTGTTTCTTATATGAAATTTCAAATGAAAATGAAAGCTTTAACTATAAACAACATGTTTTAATTAAAATAAACATTCATAACTTGAATATGCTATCTTGCCTTTTAAACAGAGCATATTTTAGTCCATTGTGAAAGTATTTAGTGAGATCATGAAAATATTATCAATCTAATTATTTTCAAATATAAGGGATACTATTAATAATCTAAACAGCTGCAATGTCAGTGGATCTAATTAACAGTTAAAAATCTGAACAACAGGGAGCAAGACAACATGCTGGTTTTAGAGATGTGCAAAATGAAAGTATCCTCACTTTGTACCTGGAATATTGATGACCTAAATTTGCTCTAGCTCACTGCACAACACACAGGCACAAGCCTGTTTCAAATTACTGAAAGAATACAAGGGAATTTTCATTTAGTTTCTCTTTTAAACCAGTTCAGAAGGCAGACACCAGTATGTGTTTCACCTACTTGAGCCCAGTTGAGTCCAGCTGACAGCCTGCCCTTCCTGAAGTTTCTGGATGACAGAATAGCTAGACCAGATTGGGGGAAGCAAGCTGTGCCATGAACCCCCTCCAAGGAAAACAACATGGCTTGGATTTCTCCAGTCAAGATCAGAAAGTTATCCTTCACTGATGCAACCAAGTGTTTACAAAGATTTTCACTGTAAGTCAGTGGTTACTGCTCTTATCTGTCATGCACAATCATTGCTGGTGTTACTACTACCTAATCTCCTGACCATTTTGACTACAAACATATATAAATTATAGAAAAGTAAGAAAATCTGTAGATAGTTCAGGTGCTGTTCTCCCTGGATGATATATTTGGAGAATAGCCTTTCAAGCTGAATCTGCCTTGAAGGTATATCAAGGTTACCTTTCATATTCTTTTTTATTTTTTTTTTGTCAGGCCATACAATTTAAAAAGAACCATCTTAGTAGTTTTATTTTCTGGAAGCTGAGATTAGGACAAAAGGATTCTGCTTTACTTTTTAGAAGAAGAAAAAACCCAAACCCCTGACATTTGCCATTTGTATAGCACTGCTAAAACTTTCTTTCTTCCGTGTTTAAGAACATGTGGAAAATCAAAATCAAAAGAGTTTCTGCAGAAGAGCTCAGTTTTCTACAGTGGGCAATCAGAAAGCACCATATTTGCTTTTGTCTTGTGCCTTAGCAAAACCTAAGCCTATCTGCCAAGTTTTGTGGCTTTAAGCAGAGCAGGTTTTTCATGTGGTACACAAAGCTCAGTCTCCCAGCTAAGTTGTTATTCCTTATTGTTTTTATGTGTCCCAGTCTTCTTGAAATGGCAGCCAGGCTGGACAGTCTGCTCTGCCTTCCTTGTGTCTGATGATGCTGGGAACAGATGAAGGGGAGGCACCCTGTGCTGTTTGAGCTGCCTACCAACATGACTAAAGACTGTAGGGCCTGATGATTATTTACTACTGAAAGGCTAAAAAGAGAAATATCCTCTAGGCAAATAAGGGAGGAGAGGGGGGGAAAGGATTTTTTTAGAGTACTTCCCAAATATCTTCTGAGTGAAATGGGTCTTTCTCACTAACAAGAAGCTTTCAGACTCAGTGCTCACTGTAAAAAGTTTAGGTTCATATTTCAGGCAGCACAGACCTACTGGCTATTCAATTGTTAGGTGCCTTGATGTGAAAATCTAAATTCTGCACAACATATTTTAAAATGCAGGGCTAGCAATCTACAAAAAGAAAAAGGAGTTTAACAGTCATGACTTTTATTTAACTGAGACCCTTGATTTGGTAAATCACCAATTAACATTAACTTTGTTAGCCTGAAACTGAATTAGGTTGACTGCAGCACATTGCTTCTAAGATTCTTTCTGTAGTCAATGCAAGCAGTTACTTCTAATGGTGTTAAAGCTCAGATGAAAATGTTAAATAGAGGAGTCAATTGCAAGGTCATTATTTCTTTTTCCAAAGTAATGAAAACAAAGTACTTCATGCAATATACAATTATAGGTTAATGATACAGTCCTACAGAGTGGCTCTAAGGCCCTATTCAATTTAAAACACTGATTTAAACAATTCAAAAATAACATTTAAAGGACTAAGTGTAAACAAAAAGTGGTAGTCACATTTTAAATATTATAGCAAAGCTACCTATGATTAAAGAAAAAATGAATGGGAAACATTTTTAATGCAAGTATTGCAATGAGAAACATACCTAAGCCAGTATGAAAAAAACACTTGCTAAAACCAGGTATTACTAAGGCAGAGTGAGAACCAAACTCGTGAAGCTGCATTTGCCTACTCATTCACATTGGAATTTCTGCAGTATGAAAGAGCGTTAGCACAAAACAAAAAGGAACATTTGGGAAATTTTGCTGGTGCCTCCTTTACAACTATATGTTGCAATGCTATATGAAAATCATAGAATCATAGAATCGATTGGGTTGGAAAAGACCTCCAAGATCATCGAGTCCAACCCTTGGTCCAACTCCAGTTCCTTTACCAGATCATGGCACTCAGCGCCACGTCCAATCTGTGTTTAAAAATCTCCAGGGATGGTGAATCCACCCCCTCTCTGGGCAGCCCATTCCAATGCCTGATTACTCTCTCTGGAAACAATTATTTTCTGATATCCAACTTAAATTTCCCCTGGCAGAGCTTAAGCCCATCGTGCCCCCTTGTCCTATTGCTGAGTGCCTGGGAGAAGAGACCAACCCTCACCTGGCCAGAACTTCCCTTCAGGTAGTTCTAGACAGTCCTGAGGTCACCTCTGAGCCTCCTCTTCTCCAGGCTAAACACCCCCAGCTCCCTCAGCCTCTTCCCATAGGACTTGTGCTCCAGTCCCTTCACCAGCCTTGTTGCTCTTCTCTGGACTCGCTCCAGCACCTCAATATCCTTTCTGAACTGAGGGGCCCAGAACTGAACACAACACTCAAGGTGTGGCCTCACCAATGCAGAGTACAGGGGAAGGATCACTGCCCTGGTCCTGCTGGCCACGCTATTTTTGATACAGGACAGGATCCCATTGGCCTTCTTGGCCACCTGGGTACACTGTTGGCTCATGTTGAGCTTCCTGTCAATTAGTACTCCAAGGTCCCTTTCTGCCTGGCTGCTCTCCAGCCACTCTGTGCCCAGCCTGGAGCGCTGCAGGGGGTTGTTGTGGCCAAAGGGCAGGACCTGCACTTGGCCTTATTGAACTTCATCCCATTGCAATCAGCCCATCTCTCAAGTCTATCCAGATCCCTCTGCAGAGCCCTCCTGCCTTCCAGCAGGTCGACACTCCCTCCCAACTTGGTGTCATCAGCAAATTTGCTGATGATGGACTCAATCCCCTCATCTAAATCAATAAAGATGTTAAACAGGACTGGGCCCAACACAGACCCCTGGGGAACACCACTGGTGACCGGCCCCCAGCTGGATGCAGCTCCGTTCACCAGCACTCTCTGGGCCCGACCTTCCAGCCAGCTCTTAATCCAGGAGAGGGTACACTTGTCCAGGCCATGGGCTACCAGCTTTTTCAGGAGTATATTATGGGAGACAGTGTCAAAGGCCTTGCTGAAGTCCAGATAGACACATCCACAGCCTTCCCCTCATCCACCAGGTGGGTCACCTGATCATAGAAAGAGATCAGGTTGGTCAGACCTGTAACAATACTGGTTTTAGAAAATATGTTTTCCCTCGCACTGTCTGACACATTTCCATCACTAAGACCCACATTTTTCAGCATCTTCTACAACAAGAGACAAGATAGCAGGATATGTTTCATGGGGATTTTGGTTCTCATGGAATTAAAAATTAAAAATAATTTCTTTCATGCCAGTATATTAACATTTCTCAAACAGAAAAATGCCCCAACCATGAAAAATGAAAACACTGGAGTACCAACTTTCTGAATGACAGCAAGCTATAGAAAATAAAAAGACAAAAATGATGAATACATGTGAACATTGCTGAAATCCACACCCTTCAAACTCCGCCTGGAATTCTGAATTAAAATAGCAAAACAAGAAACCAAAATAATGGAATTCAGGATCTCTCTCTGGGCCAAGGCAGAGTTGTGAGGCACAAGCAAGTAATCTTTCATCAAAATCAGGAACAAAATCTGATGTCAGCATGCAGCGTATTTATAAGAAATTTTAATTGTAATAGCCAAGAAAAGAGGTCTTTTATGTACACCACATTCTTCAAATCTACCTTAAGAGTCAAAAACTTAAGGAGAAGAATGAGAGGCAGACTGGTCAGGAACAGACCTTATGTTACCAGCATTCAGCAATGTCTCTCAAAATAATTATGTATTTGTGTTTCAGAAGGATCCTGACACGTTTAACATGTTAGAGAAGATTCTGGAAATCACTCAACACCAAACTGAAGAGCAGTGAAGATGTTCTCATTTGTACACCCCCTTTCTGTGCAGCCTCTGTCCCCAGCCCTACCAGAGATTTGGGTACCTGGGCACCAAGGCCCTACAGGACAGCCCCATGAGGAACAGCTACACCATATGGAGTGAGAAAACATCAAAGAAAATGTCTATCTTAAGACAAGAGGGGTAAAAAGGACAGACAAGATTTAGTAGCTGAAGGACTCAAAAGGAAAACACTACCAAGAGAGAGGTAGAAATTCCTACAGGAAAACATGCTGGGGGCAGGCTGGCACTGGCCAGGGAGGGGCAGGACTGGTCAGGTCCAGCTCCCTCTGTCCCCCAAGCAAAGGGGGCACAGGGAAGGCAGCAACTCAACCACATCAAGGAGACATCCCTGGGAGCCACTGGGGAGGACTCTGCCCCTTCTAACTGGTGTCTGCCAGGCCAGACCAGACCCTTTGGGGCCTTGTCAGAGGTGCTCCCTCTTAGCTGAATAAATCCTGTTGCTGCCCAATACAAAACTATTTTATGAGTTAAAACTCAGATATATCCTTCTTTGCAAAGCCCCTCTGCATCTGACAAAAGACACCTAAACAAAACACAATGCATGGCCTCTGCTCACTGTCTGCTGTATAGAAACACCTCAGACCAAAGAGAATCCCTCCATGGAAACCCCTCCTCAGCATTATCTCCCCACTTTCATTCCCCAAAGTCATCCTGATATCTCACAGTATAAGCAAGGCAGTAGAACTGAACTTATGCAAGACACAAAGCTAAAGCAAAATTGCTGCAAAGGAAATCCATTAGCAAAAATACTGGTCACTGACACACTGGGCAGCTGCCCATCCCCATGGGACTAAAGTGAAGGGAGATGGGTCTGTCAGAGCTTTCACACAAGTCCTGTTGGATGACACAGGGGGAGTTTTAGCCCCAGGGGAAAAAAACATGTCTGTTTGCCACCACCTGGGCTACTGAAGGATATGGGTACCATTACAACTGAGAGGGCCTGCAAGACAGATGGCTGTGCTAAAGGCAAAGTAGTTGTACTTGTCACTGTAAATCCATATAGTTAAATAGTTGTAAAATGCAGTATTACTCCTATCCACACATCTCATCCATTCATAACAAATGTCATCAAGTTTATGAGTACACAGTCAAAACTGTAACACAGATAAGACCTTACATGTGAGAAGAAACTGATACTTACTTCAAGTAATTATGCAACATCTACAATTTCTTTACAGCCTCTTTCTACTCTGTTTGGTCTCCATTAGAAACCAAGCTCCATTCACACCAGATGCACACACATTTGGATGGGATTCGAAGTCTGGAGTGCTCTCCATTACACCACGGGACCACCCTAAAGTGACTGAATGCTATCTATAAATATATATAAATAAATGGAAACTATTATCCTCTCTGTTGAGGATTAATGCTGATACCATTGATAGTTGCCACAATCTCCATAAATTTGGTGCCATTGAATATTGGTATTCTCTATATCCAATGTTCAAAATGCTGATGAAAATAATGGAAAAAAGTATGCAAGTCTCATTCAGTACATCTGTTGTAGCCCAACTCTGCCACTCAGCTGTGCTTGTCCTGGGTTTACTTAGTCCATATTTTCACAGCTTAGTGAGGAGAATATTATTCAAGACAAGCAGGATACCAAGGTCAATATTTATAACTTCTACTACAAGTCATATAGCTCAAGCCAGTTATATGGACATGTACAACTCACTTCTAACTCAAAACTGTAATTTGCATTACCACAATGCTTAAGAATCAATCTTGAACAAGAAGCCTACTGGGCTAGGGACTGGATAAACTTAAAAAACCCACCAGAATGTTGCTGATCGATAGAGCTCGCTACCCAAGCGATAATAAAGACAGAATGCTGTACAAAGATACAAGAGAGCAAAAGGTGAAAATAAGATGAGCAACAACATACTCAAAAGCATACCTGAAAAGAATTATGCTAAAAGAAAAAACAAACAAATGGCAAATTCCTAAACACTGGAAGATGTCTTTAAGAAAGAATTCAAGGAATGACAGTCTAGTATATATGTGGAGATTTTCTGATATAAGAGACAAAACAGGTAGAGAACAGAAATCCATCAAGGGGCTAGTAAAATCTTATAGGATGTGTTGATTACAGACAGGAGTTCACTCTCATTATTTAGAGGCCACAGAGGACAGACAGAAGCTGGAAAGATGCTTGGAAGCAAAGACCTGCATACATATTATATTAGATGCAGCAAGGAAGAGGATCCACTAAAAACGTACACAGAGCCTTCAAATAATTAGGGAACATCTAATTCTGCACAAGACTACAGTTCTTCTATTCTATAGTCTTTTTGAAATATCTCACAACACTTCTCATTACTTCATTCTTCTATTCTGATCCTGTGCTATGTGTTATTCTAATTCCTGTGCTGTTGGGACAGGAATATTGACTACATCTGCAATTGGCAGAAACGGGTACTTGACTTCACTGACATCCTCTGAACAAAAGACAACTAATTTCACCTTCCAATCCCATGGCTCTCCTAAAAATGGTAAATACACAGACTGTTTTCCACAGTTTTCATATAACTTGGTGAGCTTTACATATACTTCATATATACCATCCAATAAACTAGTTGTAGAGCAAACAAAATATGCAATCCATCCTTTGTCTGCTGATATTTTCCCAGCATGACTTCAGATTATGGTATAAGCTTTTAAAATAGCATCAAATTGCATATGTGCCCATTGTTAAAATTACAATTGCTTTCACAAATTGTCCCACTATTAATTAGAAGATAAGATATGTAACAATGTATGACAGTTTTTCATTTAGATGAAGCATGTGATACCAATGAAAGTATTACCATTTATGGAACATTTGTATAAAGCAAATAAGGTTAAATTACATTACTTATACATTCCTTCTGTTTATAATTAAAGGCAAATTCATGAATGCACAAGATCATATTCTGCCACCAGTGCATTCATTAGTGAAACAAACATTAAGATAATTACATAATAATGCATTCTTCACTGGCAGTTAGTAGCAGAAGAGGATTCCTACTTTAATTTCCTTATATTGCCAGAGTTATCATAAGCTTTCAGACTAACCAATTCCTTCTAAAGTATTACATTCATCTACCTCTTCTGCTCCTCTAAATAGGAAATGTAGGCAGACCAGCTTCTTAACTTCTGCCCTAATTAGGCAATATTTCACATCCAGGGCTAGTTGGTAAGCATATCTCCCTACTGGTATGAGAGCTTTATCCAATATTCATAACCAAAGTTAGGGGCCTGTTGTGTTTGGCTCTGTTTGTGCAGCTCTAACATGTATTCCACACAGCCAAAGTCATGCCATGATCCAGGAGAGCATGTGGGCACAGCTGTGTTGTGCCATACACTGCCTTACAGCCACACTGCACATGGAGGAGCTGAGCAGCTTTGATTTCTATTTCTGCTATGACCAACTTCAGTCTAGAGAGCTCTGTGACCCACTGATCAATTCATCAAAGTCCACACTCAGAGACAGCAGAGTTGTCTCTGCAGGCTGCCTTTGCAACTAGGGAAGGAGGTAGATGTATTGCTAAAAAGGAAAATACATGCACACAGATTCATCATAATTTGTCTAAGTGTACACCAAGGAGACCTGTCTTGCAATCCAAGACAGGATTACTTCTCCTTATCAGATACTGTCCTCTAATATTCTCATTCCAGAAAACAAAAAAAACAAAAAAAAAAAACCAAAAAAAAAAACCACCAAAAACAAAAAAAAAAAAACAACCCACACACAAAAACCAAAACTAAACCCAACCGAACAAAAAGCTCAAATCAACAAACTGAATTAATTACAGATTACTGTACATATGGATCTTTCAGTGACCTACATAACGTTGTGCACCTCAAATATGCACAAAAATAGGTGCCAGGAGGTTTAATTGCAAACAGGATAATTCTCCAGATATACAAGACAACTAGCAAGCTAGAAATAGCTAAATAGTACATGGGCCTAAGTGACTTAGACAATTTGAAGATAATATTGTAGCTAAATGAAAGAGGGTAGGAAGCTATTAAATGTGCTTTTCTTCATAAGAGGTAAAGGAATGGCATAAAAAGAATGCATTTTTTCTACTAAGTCAGATGCTACAGAACTGGGAAACAAGATTTAAAAGGTGCTTATAACCTGTTCAACCTTCCTCACATACCTTTCTTAACCCACAAACTGAATACATATTCAATCAACTAGGAAAACAAAAGGGAAAAAAAAATAAAGCTTGTTTAACACTAGTTTCCTCCCTTTGGCTAATGGTGAAATCTAACTGAATAACTTAGTGTTTTGTATACTACAATATAGCTCAGGGCTCTGAAATGTGGGGGTTATCAAGTGTATTTTTAATATTTCATGAGGTGTTGATAAAAAGCATCTACTGTGATAACAGTCACAGTGTCTCATATTCAAACAACTTTTTTTTTCTTTTAAATCACATTCCATGTAGGATTTTTAAGCACAAATGAGAAAATTAATTCCAAAAAGACACAAGAATCATCCCAGATTCTCAGGCAAGACAGTTTGGGGCATTTTGGTAAGCAAAGTACTTTCTACTTTGATGGGTTAACTTCTCTCCCTACAATCTCTCTCTTTCTTGGTTTTGTGTTTTGTTGTTTGCTTTTTTCCCTGAGTCTGAGCAAGTATTTGGGTGTACTTAGTCAAAGTTCATACAATAGGTCCAGAAACCAATTTAATAAGCATTCTAGTACTGACTTTTGAAGGACAATATTAAACACATTTCCATTATTCTCTTTATATAAGGATATAAAAGGAGAGGTCATTTTAGATCCTAGTCTTAATTTCTACAGTACTTAGAGAAGGAAATATAGAAAAAATTATTTCTGAATTGGTTACTTAAGGCAGATTCAAGGCTATAGTTTTTGTTTTCTCTACCCCAAATCTCAGAAATATCACTTTTCAGATTTCCATAATTAGACTTTTTTCTTTTTTTTTTTTTTTTTAAGAATCATTTTTACAGGATCAGAATTATAAAAGCAGCACCTTTTGTTCCTCTGAAGGAGACAATGGGTTTCATATATATTTGGCTTGGATAGCAAAGAGCAGGGACACTGCACAGTTGCAGAGGTGGTGTGCCAGCTGCTTTGGGGCTAAGCCAGTTGAAGGAGGTTCATCACCACAGGCCAGTTGCTGGACCAGCCACTTTGGAGCTGCATATTACATAGAGATAAATGTATCTGTTCTCTGGGCTCTGCATTCATTCCTGCTTTCCAACTCACTGAATTCCCTCCCAAACCCAAAAATGGGCTGGGTGGGTGTGTTCATTCCTCTCTTACAGAAGGAGTCTCAACACAGCCTCCAGCTTTTGGATTACTATTCCTGTGCCTAGGAGGGCCATTTTTATTTTATGCTAAATATGGTGCCATTAATATCTCACTATAGGAAGTGATTCTTCTTTCCTGGAAAAAAATAATGTTGAATATTCTAATGCATAATTGCCATGAAATTATTGTAGAGAGTAAAATAAGATTTGCTACTCTGAGCAAAACAAGGGCTCTTATTGGTTCATCCAACTCTGACAGTGTCCTGCGCTCCTTAAGAGCAGAGTATAAGGATTGCAAAAGTCTAAAATGACATAGTGCTTCAGAATAATGCTTTCATTTCTGTGAATTTATGGTTTGAAATTTCCCAAGAAAGGTTCTGTTCCTTAATGCTCAAAAAATTCAAGATGGATTTAAATTCATTGCTGATGTGATGTGAACTTTTTCAATGAAAAGAAAATCAAAAATGAAGTGGAACATGGAGAAATATGTGTGACTCACTGTAGGCAGCTCTGAATAGGAAAGTCTCACTTAGGGCACATAGTATGAACAAAGGAGTGTCCTAAAATTTATCTATTGAAGAAGTTTTTCTTTATGTAAACAAATGCTAAATATAATCTGTAATTTAATCGTCATGTCATTCAATATAATGAAATCCCTCTTCAAGCTTTTGGTTGTTTTTATCTGACCTGTTTTTATTTGAGCCATCAGTTTTGCCACATCCTTTTAATAGATAATCATCAGCTCAACAGAAATTTGCATGCAACCCCACTGCCAACCTCCCTCTGTTGTGTAAAAGGACTTAATTTCTGTGCTTTGTTTCTTGTCTTACAGTAGCTTTCTGAAACATTTCTTCTTCATTTCATCTTTTTGAAAGAAAAAAAAAGTATTTACAGATACACATTTTTTGTGTTTCAGTCATATGTATCTATTCATTCAGACTTTTTTGAAGCAGTAATGTGGTTATAAGGTGTGGCTTCTCTGAAAAACTATATTGATCTTCTCCATTATATCAGATGGATCTGCATGTCTAGTAATTTGCCAGACAGAGAAATGGACAAAACAGTTTAAGATATCACCATTATTAGCACCCCATGTAGAGTTAAAAGAGAATAAGAATTATGGGGGAGACCCAGTTGCTGCTTCTGGGATGGAACACGGGCACAATGCCCTACAGAAGTTCCCCAAAACACTGATAGGCACCTGGTATACAGGAGGCACCCGTGCTGTGGCTGCCCTCTGCTAACAGCCTGCAGGGAGGGGAACAGGGTGATAATTTGCAGTTCAAAGACCATGCTGTATCTGCCCACCAAGGAAGACAGATGCCAAGGACAACTACCCAATGAAGTACTTATGACTAGATCCATTCAAGCTCCACCCAAGCCTAAAGAAATAGTACAAAAGTGGGAAACAGGGAGAAGTTGAAGATTTTGACCAAAACTGCTGGGATGGGCTGACAGGCTAAACTTGTCTACCCCACAACCCACCCTGTTCAGGGACACCTATTGCATGAGAAACTTATTCTATGCATAATGAATAATGCTTTTAAGGATTAGAGCTTGTGTTTGGCTCCATCATGTGTTGGTGGGTTGTTTTGTATTAGAGTTTGTGCTTTTGCTTGCTTTGTAGTATTATTAGATTACTTTAAACATGTTTTGTCAGCCAGACCCTATCAATGATGACCATGAACCTTATTAAGTTCTCACAATTGGGATTCATAAAGAGTGTTATTCCACAAAATGTTAGAGTGAGTCCTTTATAAGGTGCTGCCAGTTTGCCTGCCACAGAGTAACATGTGGGAAGACTGGCTGAGGAGTCTCCCTTACACTGTTGTGTGACAACCTCTGAAAGAGGGAATTGAATTACTCTCAATCCTGTGCATCTGTCTGGTGAATAGTCCCCTATGGGATGCTGACAAAGTGATCATACAGATGGTTTGGTTTTCTCTGGGGTGGTGACAGACAAATAGTTCTCTTTGGGTCAAGAAACCCTCTTTAAGGGTCGGGCAATCCCCTTCACCTTTCATGTGACACCCTCCTTTGGATACAAAGTTGAAATCACAGATTACAAACCAATCAATGGCTTCCAGTTTTATATTCAAGTTTCCTTGGATCCATTGCTTCATGCAATTTTATTTCTTTCAGAAGAGGTGCCACTGCAATTAAGACAGATCCTCAGAATCATGCTGTGTAAAGAAAAATATTAATGCAGCAGAGTTCCTAGGTTTCCTTGCAGTAAGCAAAACAGAAAAAACCCCACTTGTTTAGCTACTAAGCTGTTGCCTAAATGTCCATGAGCTCTTCAGTGGAGAGTGTGCACAGCCCTCCCTTACACCTCCACTTTGCCCCAAACAATCATGCAAACCAGAGCTCGGTAACAGGCAAACCACCACTGACAAAAAACTGCTGCTGTCCTTTGAGGGGATTTGTTTATCTCAGAAACACACTGTCTGATGGAAACCAATGACAACTTGATAAAATCACAGCAAGATGAAATATTTGACAGACTTATGGGATCCCTAGGCCAGAGATCATCAAAATAAGGACTAGGTGGGGCAGATAACATTTGGAAAGGAGATCACGGGTGGACAAAATCTCCAAGATGAAAAGCTACACTTATATAAAGCCTGGTCTGGCTTGGTGAGAGTGTTTTGTCAAAGGCTTGGCTTAATGAACTTGAGGGTCTTTTCAAAGCTTAGGGATTCTAAGATTTCTTATAGAAAGACTTAGGTAAGAATTCAAACCCTAATTAATCCTGAGTGAATAACTGAATAATCAATACAGACAGCACGATTCCTTGCAGACCTAAGTAGAAATTAAAAGATCACAAAATGTCTAAAGAAACAGGCACTGGGTCTTTCCTATAGGCAAAAATATTAGAAGAAACCCCTTGAATGCTGCTTCAGTATTCAAAAGCATGAGATGAGATGGTAAACATCATATATGATAACCTCATATAAGGAGATTGCGATAGACCTTGACAGGTACACTCCTTCTTTTGAGTTCCTTTCTCATCTTCTTTTCAGCATAGCTCCAGTTTCTGACCATAACTATTATCATGTGGACTCAATTTGATTTCTTCTTCTTGCTGTGCACTCACACTAGTTGCTTTAAGAATGGCTCCTTTACAGTGTCTGAAGAATCTTATGAAAACATGGCATTTAGGACTTCTGAGGGACAATGACTGAGATTTCTTTAGATCATGGTTATCAGGGTGGCAAGATAATATTCCCTCTTTTTAAATATGGACTTTTAGTATTTCATGCAGCAGTTGAATATAACCCTGTAATAGAACCCTGTTTCTATCAGTGTGATAAAATGCTGCTTGTACCTGATTGCACTTTCTCATGTCTGCCTTCCTAGTATCAAATGCCAGATGTGCCTTTTGTATGTTTTCCAAAAGAAAACTAATTCTTGAATTATAATACCAATTTTTATATAGTTGACTACAGAGAAAATAAAAATCAACACGTTTGAAAATTGCCACAAGAATCAGTTTTCTTCAATTCAGCACATAGTAACTCTGTTCTAGGATTATAGAATACACAGAACATATATAGCCTGTTTCATGCACAAACAAAGCAATAGAGATTGAATTTTCCTGAAGCCAAAGACCAGGGGGGAAAACCCCCCTCATTTAATATTTTTTTTATAACTGTGCTTACTTGGTCAACACTTAGAACTCTCGACTGAATTCCAACTGGAATTACAACTTGTTATTACAATCCTCAAAGTGTAATGTTAGTTTTGTTTTTTGTTTGTTTTCTGTTTTGTTTCTCTTTTTTTTTTCCTTTTTTAAGGAAAGGACCTTATTGTTATAGCTTAGCATTCAGAGTAAATATTTATTTATTTGTTTATTTGCTTATTCTTCTATATATAATTTTGTTTTATATTTATATTTTAATGTACATACATATTTTAAAAACTACTGTACAAGACTGAACAGAAAAAATTACATGTTATATCCCATTCCCTGAAATCTTAGTTTCAATGCAACCAATAGTAAGTCCTTGAGCACATTGAAAGCCTCCTATTTTTAAGTCAGCACTATATGCTCTCACACTAATATTGCCAGGAAGCAGATGAGATGGGCTTAAACTGGCAAATCAATCAAACACACTATGAAAAGCAGATAGAAAAGAAAAATGGCTATTCTGTGTAGTAACACCTGTCATGTAGACTGTTGAAAAAAGTGCAAGTATTAGCAAAGTCATTGACATGAGTATCAATATTTAAGAAGACTGGGATACAAAAACAGATGAAAAAAGATTTACAAGTCAGGCAGCAGAAAAAACAAGGATTCTTTTTTTTTTTTCAAATAACTTATTCTCTAAGCAAAGATTTAACAGCAAGACTTTATTAAGTCACCCTATTGGGTGTCTATGTCAATTTTGCCACTGCTGTTGAGAAATACCTGCAGCTATCATGTGCAGGATGGCAGAACAGAGAGAAAATGGAGGAAAGTAGCTGTAAAAATCATTTGTATTCTTGAAGTGTTGGTCCAGAAACACGCCAAAGTTCTGACAAAGCCACTTCATATGTAAATGGCAGATTTGCAAGTTCTTGTGCAAATATGGTTATTTGCAACTCTGTAAAAATAAGGTTATCATTCCATACTGTCTTGGTTTGAGATAAGCAACTGCCAACCCCCCCAAGCACAGAGAGAAAAGCCTCCCTCCTAACACCAGGGAAAGGGAGGAAAAGAGAGGGGAAAGAAAAAAACACTTCAAACTGCATTTATACTAAAACTACATATATTTTTCACAGAAAGAAAGAGACAATTAGAAGAGAGTACAAATATTCACTCACACAAGTCTGCAACAACAAGTTCCCCACCTCAACTTCTGAACGAACACACAAATTCTACTGTCCTAACTACACATTACTTAAGAAGAAGCTTATTCCCCAGGGAGACAAACTCAAGCAGAAAGGAGAGACCCAGAACAACACATTTTACTTTCCTGAGATACCCTGTGAGCCAGTGGTGGGCCTGGTCCTCTCCATCCCCCCTGGGACAGCATCGTGTGTCCTCCCAAGAGGAGGGCTGAGAAGCCACTGCCTTAACCACTCCCACACTGGTTCCTACTGCCCTGGAGATGATGTCATAGTGTGGTATGGAATACAAACTTACTGGCTAGAAGAGGTCAGCTGTTAGCTCAGCCCAGCTCAAGTCAGCTGACAGCTTCAGCCTAGTCCAGACTTCAGAGCCCAAATTTAGGCCCACCTGGGGGAACCCATAACACAGAGCAATGCCCTTTCACCACAGGCCCATATTTCATAATGTAACTTTATTAAGGCAGAAATTAACCTCATCAGAAGTTGCATTTGATCCAGGTGTAGGATCACGTCCATAAGCAGACCCTTTGAAGGAACTAAAATTCTTTGTACACAATAAAGATATATCAAAGAATAACAAAGAAAGTGATACAGAAAAATATAAATGCTTACAGAACTGGATTGGGTCAGCTCATCATCACCAATACTGACAGACCAACCTTCAAGAATGCAGTCTGCAACACACAGCAGTCTGCCCAGAACTGAATGCTTTAGGGGTTGGAGGGTTGTCTTTGTTTTGGGTTGTTGGGTTTTTTACCCTCTAAGCTATCCTTCTTGAAAAATAGTTTATGCATTGAAACATATGGGAGGAATTGCCCAACATCCTGATGTCAGAGACTACAGAAAAAAGGGTGCATGTCTCAGAGGCACAAAATGTCCCCACTCCCTCATGCAGAGGGAGGTTTAAGGGTGGTACAGAGCAGCAGGGAGGGCAGGAGCCCACTGGAGGTCCTACCCAGGGGTGCATCTGTGCAGTTGGGCTGTGCAGTTTCTCCCTGACTTTCAGCCTCATTGACTAACATGGCATGACATTGACACAAAGAGATGTGCTGGATCTGTTGAAGTGATGGAAAAAGCCCAAGAGAGAGAGATGCACCAGTCCTGAATGTACGAGACTGCACCTTTTCTTTTCCTCTCTCTATTGAACCTGAGAGATGTGATGAATCTTTTTTAGGTAGGGAGAATGGTCAACATGATTTGCTTGAGCATGTTGAGTATGTTTCCAGAAAAGGGCATTCAGACAAGTGGGAACAGCAGCACAATTTTTTTTTCTTTTTTCCTCTTGGTTTTACTTTTGAACTTTCAAAATATCATGTAATTCCACTAAACTCTTGTTTGTCTCTGTGAAGAGTTCTGCTTTGGAGATTCTGAAGATGATTAGATGTAATCGTAATGAATTCTGAGCACGGAAATGATGATGTCTACTGCCAGCAACAATCATGCAAATTTGTAAATGTTTACAAATTCACAAGCTAGACACATGCACCACTGAGACCAATATTGTAGTGCTATATTTAGCTTGTTCCTATTCCCCTCTCAAGAAAGATACACAGTAATAACTTCAAGTGAACAATTTTTAGGTTTGGGTGGGGGGGGTTTGTTGTTTTTGTTTTTTTTTTTTAACTGAAAGTGTAACAAAAAAGTAGGACAGTTTGAATAGAAGTGTAAAAGATGCAAGACCAGATGTGAGAAGAAAAAGGTGAAAGAGCTCAATGAGCATAACTCAACTTTCCTTTCCCCAGTGTAAAACATATTAGAAAATGAAAGTCCAGTGCCCTCTATTGCCAGCAGTAGTGATTACTTTGCTTACTTGGCATGTCTAATGCATTTGAGGGAAACCTTTGTTACTCTACAAGAAGAGGCTACAAAAACAAGAAGACAAGATCAAATTATTTTAATATAAAAAATGCATATATTTTAGTTTTCCTAATTTTACAAGTTCAATGTGAAATTCAGATTAAAGTCTGGAATACTGCATCATCTTAGAAGCATTTAAAATGTAGTCTGTATTCACTCAGACATTTCTAATGGTGAAAGTGTTCTGTCATGCAGATGGTCATTGTTTGAGATAATATGCCAGTACATGTGTTGGAAGGGAAGGAATGCTCATGAAAAACATTTTAAGCCTTAAGTTTGATTCATAAAAGTAACATAACGTTTCCACGTGCAAACAAAAGATACTGAGAATGGGACAGACTTCAGTGACCAAAGTGCAGCAGGGACAGCTCCAGTTCTCTCTGACCAGCAGGGATTCCCTCAGGGATGTGGCACATGGGCTGCAGTGCCAGGCCTGGAGCTCCCACTGGCACCTTAGCCAGGGAACAGGGGCAGACTTGGAGACAGGTATACAGTTCTCGTGGAGGCAGAGCCCATCTTCCCTAAGGAAATGCTTCCTCTTTACTGTAGCTAGTTTTGAATTTATGCCCACTAAGGCAAAGCATAGAAAATGTCACTGCTTGTACAGCCAAGGCAGCAAACAGAAGTGAGCCTCAGTTGCAAGCCAAAGGTCTTCTGAGATACACAGCCAGCAGCCACAGCTCCACCGAAAAATGGGCAGATATTCGGTGGAAGGAAAAGTTTCACTTTTCATCAAAGTGAAAATTAATCTGCTCTCTAAGATCTGTCCTGTTAAACTGCAGTCAATTAGACATTTGGGGGGAAAAAAGCCCACGACACGTGAAGATGTAAAGTCTCCTGGTAAAGGGAGAACCCTCTGGAGGAAAAACGTTAGAAAATTCCCTCCCCTCACGCACACAAACAGAATGTTTGAATATCAACTTTAAAAAAAATATCTAAAATGTGACCAAAATCAATATAGAGACAGTCCCATTTGCTTTTTTGCTAACAGTAAATATCTCTCTTTGTGACTTTGCAGGAGAACAAAAACCAATTTTTGTCCTTTCTATGTTTTCAGTGAAAGGTTTTTTCCTGGACTGACAGAAGGCACATCCAGCTGCATGACTGCCACAGTGGGTCATAAGGCTCACCCTTCTAATGCCACCAAAACCAGCAAAACCAGACAAGATTGCCCTCTTAAGAACTACTTTGGTTATTTCATGCTGCATTAAGACACCACAGAGTTTCTGGTGTTCCTTGCTTTTACAGTAAGTGTAATGGGATAAAATCTCTATCTCCAGCATTCAAGCCTCTGCATTTGGCAGAATCAAATATTTATAAATAATAAATTGATTATTTAGGGAGACAATTCCTAACTTGAAAAGGTGCTTTGTAAACAAAATATAAAAAGTCATCAAGTTTGTAAATTTGAAAGCTTGCAGACAGAGTTGATGCTACATGGAAAATTCAATGCATGAGGATATTTGTGTCTTTAAGCTGTTCCTGTTTCTGGTCATAGTAATGACCTGTTCATGGTAACTTCTTTAGGTTATACAAAAAAAAAAAAACAAAACAAAAAAACCCAAACCTATAAAAATATATTAATAGGTAGTAGAAGTCCTAGAATGAAATTCTGAGTAAAATAAACAGTAACATTGACATTGGTACTACCTTAAAAAGTACCATAAAAATAATTTTTAAGTTGTTTTTTATTCCAAAAGAAATTTATTTGAAACATAATAAATATTCACACAGCAAGAATCCTATTTTACTGCACCATGAAGAGGGTGCACAACATGGAGACCTAACAGGTAATTTACTGTATATGAAGGCAAAGAATTCTGAGTATGTATTGCTCGATAGTTCATTATGCATTCTGTAGATATAAAAAAAAAAAAAAAAATCTCTTAATACTCAACAATGCAAATGTGTTTTCTATACCAGGTTTAAACATCATTTGGTTTCAAAAGCTTTTGCCTTAATGATACAGAATAGACATGATGGGCCTTCGGTGTGCTCTTGCGAGATGTATTATAAAAAGATTATTGGCACAGGAAAGCCTGGCATTTTAAAACAGTATGTGTCCCAAGGGGAGTGTTGATCACACAAAGCTGAAAAGCAAAGTTGAGAACTATTGCTCTTCAATGAGAGTTCTGGTTATTTGCCACACTGTAGCAGAGAAGAGTCATTTGGCTCCCACATTAGGAAGCTGTTCTTTCTCATCACTTTCACTGTAACACTTAGAAAGGCTGTCAACAGAGACACCAAACACAATAATTAGGTGTTTAGGATGGATAAATATCAATTATGGTGTCTAACCAACAACAAATAATACCAACCATGACTTTTTTCTTCAGATTTATCACAAATGGTACAATTTTAAATCTATCTGGTTTTCTAAAAGATTTCTTTCAGTGAAAAAAAATAACTGAGGCAGCTCCACAGGTATTATCAATGTTTAATAATGAATTGATCTAACACCTCCCATATTCACTTTTAACATGGGACTCTTAAAGATTTGTTAAGGGCTTTAACCACAGACACCATTTCAAAATTTTGCTAACAGTCCATCTTTCTTTTGCCTGGAATGAATGTTCTTACTTGTGATACCTGATCCTCCCTGACACTTATCTCCAATTACCATTAGATGAATAAAGAACAACTTCTTTTCTGGTGAAATTCAACAGCACCCTAATAATCTACTGGCAACATGGAGCTCAGCAAGCTTTTACTTAGTTTGTTTCTCCCACAGGCCTTTGTGCAGGCACAAGCTCTATGTACATGGCTAAAGCAGCAGAGCTATTTAAATGAACTTCTATGAACTTGTCTACAATGACATTAAAGTTCTGTCCTGCAAACCAGTGCTGATGTACTCTCTAGAACTCAGCTCTAAAGCAGAAAACCTACAATACCAGCACACTCTACTGAAAGCTTTTATTACATGAAGCAGATCTTTCCTGGTCTCACAGACATGCATATGCAACTCCTGTTCTGATTTTAGAAAATACAACACACCAGCAGACATCAGTGAAGCTTGAGCACACTGATCAGAACATCTAAGTATAGGATTTAATTCTAGTTTTCCTACCAGTCACCCACTCATCTAAGCAACGGTCTTCATTTGACTTACAGGTTAGCTGACAAGAAAGCAGTTTGGAGAAACCTCATATTGAACATTTTAATCTCTCTTCTTGTGATTTGCTGCCAACCTCCCTCCCTCCCTTTAGCTCCCCTTCATGATTATTAACTGTTATCCATAAATATGGTTAGAGACATAACTCATTCACAGGGTTAACACACTTCCATAAAGCAAAATCTTAAGGAAATTTGACAAGTGATGAGACTACTATTGTCTTCTCCACAAAACTTCCCCAGATTACTCCTGTCCCAGAGTCTGCACACTTTGAAATAACATTTTCCTGGGTTGCTTTTTAAATGTATTTTAATTTGAAGTCATTGTGAGTGATAGGGTGGAAAACTGAGCAAGTGCATGAGCAAATTCAGCACTGCAAATTTCTCTGTCAGAGGCCAGACTTATGGTAGTGCAGTCCCTCTGGACCTCAACAATTTAACACATTTCCTCAAAAGACCAGTAAACTATTCATTTGAATCAGTCTTTCCTGTTGTCTGATATGCAGAAGCCACTTAAGCTACAATTGCAAGAGACTCCTAAAGTGAGTGGGAGTCTTTAACAACCTCAGGTTATCCATGAGCTCATGAGAAAGAACTGAGACCATCACCACACCTCCCGTCCTAACAGCCACATACAAATCCTGAGTAAATTACTTTAACTACAGAGTTTGACTAAAGTTGGGAGTAATGTCCTTTGTATGTTCCCTTTATCCTTGCATATACCAGTTGGCTTACTATTTAGCTGCTATTTAAAACAATTTCATTAGTAAAAACTGTATTTAATTTCACTGCCCTAAATATTTTAACTGAGGCTGCCAACCTTACTTCCTTTGGCACAGGTTGAGTCATTACTGTGTTTCTTCCCATGATCACACAAGAATGGGATCTAATTCCACATTTATTATACAAACAACTACCTCCTAATATTTCCATTTACTCATAAAAAGGTGCCATATTTCTAATGATCTTGGTTTTCCATAAAGCCAAGTAACAGAGTATGTGGCACCCTTATGTTTATTTTTGTATTTTACCTTCTTCAATAACAATAGAAAAAAAGCCAAAGCAGGAGGTAGAGGAACCATAAAATTACTCACTTTCCCCTGCCCCCCAAAAAATCTACCATGCTCTGTTTTCTGACTCTTGCTTCTACCTGGAGTTGGTTGGAGACTAATAATTTAAGTTCTTACATGAAAACGTGTACTGTTGTTTATCCAGTGTCTTCTAGTGGAATTTTCTATCTTTTGTAGCAGAAACATGGAGCATCAATTTAAACCTCTGAATTTACAAGCAATTTTATGAACATCTGGGTTTTGATATCACAGATGAAAATGTTGAAAGCTCCTGTAAATTACCACTATTTTATGAAAACTTACATGTTAAGCTTTGACCTCAAGTTATCCATAAGGCTATAACTTAAAATTCAAGCAGCCAAAACTTACAATGATTAGTTGATGGCCTTCTCTGTACCCACGACTTCTACTGCTGACATTAAAATTGTCAGTACTTTGAGACACTCTCTCTAATGAGGAACAAAATATCAATATTTCTTTTGTCACAGGAATTTACTCTTTCCTTTTTAGAGTGTGGGGTTCCTTCCTTCCCCTCCCCTCCCCTTTTTTTTTGCTGAATTTTTCATTTAATTGTAAAATTAATTGGTATATACAAGCTTTTTCATACATGCAAGTAAAGACTATTTCCATCTTCAGTAATGCTTTCTGTTTTGGAGCCTATTATGCAACAAACCAAAACCATTTAACCAGTGAAGCAACACAAACTCGTTTCCAATGGGATACAGGCACTGTTAACATAATCGTTGTGGCTTTTTCAAAGTTCCATCAGAGAGCTGACACACTTGAGGGACTGTGATACATTTGCATTCTCTCAAAACACATAGTTCAAGATTTCAGCTATATCAGATTTTAAAAGTTGACATCTGAGCAAAAACTATCATACCCAGAACTAAATATATCTCTTGTGAGAGCTCAAATTACAGTTCTATTATTAAAAACTAGGTTACAAGACCTTCCTTTGCTATCATTACATGAACCCTGCAGGACTTCATTATTTTATAAATAAACTTCTGAGGACAAAAAAAACCTCTTCATGATTAAAATGATATTAAAGTATTATGTTCCACATTTTAAAAACTGCTTTAAGTTTCAACTTATTGCCTGCCATTTAGATGGTAAACCAAGAGGGTATTACTAAACAAAGCCATACATCATGTTTATGATTAAAATAGGGAAAACACAAAGGTCTCTTGGTTTACCTTCTCCCATGTCTCCTGTACTTTAAATTTGCTAAATGTTTTATCTCACAAATACTGAAAGCCAAATTTTGGCGTTTCCTACTGGAACATTGATGATTTGCTTATAGATGAGTCACATACTGTAATCATCAAAGCACATATTTTCTGCTTAATCCATTTTCTGGCTAGTAGCAGAAGTAAGAATTAGAGAGAAACCTGCTCTTTTGAGAAGCTGTAAGAGGGACCTGCAAAATGTATTTTCCTCAGTTTTTCTGTTTAAAGCCCCCCACTCAACCTGCTTCCCCCCCAGAAAAAAAAAGTCTGGCAAGACACAGCCTCACTCACAGCAACTGTAATCTCACTGACAGTTCTGTTGGTTTTTCCTTGCAGACTTCACAGACTTCTTGGTAGCACTCTAAAGGTCTCTAGGTTCTGCACATCACAGACAAAAAACTTCCAAGATGGTGTAGCTGAAAGTTTGTTATGGGTTTCGTGTTAGGGTCTTGACTCTGTAGCTGAGAGACAGCAGAGTTCATTGCTGAACCCAAGGCATCTGAGTCTGAAATAACTACACATGATTCAACTGAAATGTCACTGTGTGCATGGCCAGAAGAAGAATTACTGCTTCCCTCCAGGCCTGCTATTCAAACAATAGCTTTTCTTTTCCCACACAGATAAAAATTATATTTAAATCCTTAAGTTACGCCGATGACACGTAAATTAGAAAGTTATTTTTCAAATTTTAACAATTACTGACATCAAAAGTACTATTTCTATTTGCATCACAAGTTATGTGAAACAACTCACATATCTGTGTTTTGAAAGCTTACTCTGAATAAATGCATTGAGACACAGGTGCTCTAGACATTGGATTTTTAGGAAAGTAATGCAGGTTTTTAGGAGGCAATGCACTACAGACCCAAGACAAATGTAGATTTAGAACATTTAGAACTAAGTTTTTATTTTGACTGTATAAGTATGGGGGTTTCAGCTATGGAGGGTGGTGGATGTGTGAGAATTCTCTAACACAATTTCATTCAACCCTAAATATTTTTCAGTTAATTAATGATTTGAATTTCAGTACTCACAAGCAAGAGAAATTAGTGATGTAATAAATTCCTTTATCTTAGTTCCAATCCCGTAGGCTAATCAAGACAGCACTTCTAGAACTACATAGGAGTGAATAAAAACGAATTTTACAATGAAAGTATTTCATTTAGCACTTTCACAAAGCTGACAATGATGAGAAATCACTAACAAGGAGTAGCCTGTTAACTGAAATTGATTCCACACACAGAAGTAGAGATGGATTTGAACCACTGAAAACAAGTCAGCAGAGGAAGAGGAATAAATAGGAGATCTCACATGGAGATCCACTGTCATGTTTGGAAGACCACCTGTGAAAACATTTGGCCATTAGAAGAGGGAGAAACACCAGCCCAGGACAGCAAACAGCTGTTAACTGAGATCATTCATGTGAAAGCAGGGCCTTCTAAAAACCCTAAAAAGAAATAAAGCCTGCACAGTGTGTGCCTACAGGGAAGGCAGGGCACACTCAGGCAGCTTGGGCACCACAGAGACAGCTTGGGCACCGCACAGCTTGGGCACCACACAGACAGCTTGGGCACAGCACAGGCAGCTTGGGCACACACAGGCAGTTTGGGCACACACAGGCAGCTTGGGCACCACACAGGCAGCTTGGGCACCACAGAGACAGCTTGGGCACCGCACAGCTTGGGCACCACACAGACAGCTTGGGCACAGCACAGGCAGCTTGGGCACACACAGGCAGCTTGGGCACACACAGGCAGCTTGGGCACCGCACAGGCAGCTTGGGCACAGCACAGGCAGCTTGGGCACACACAGACAGCTTGGGCACCGCACAGGCAGCTTGGGCACACACAGGCAGCTTGGGCACCACACAGACAGCTTGGGCACACACAGGCAGCTTGGGCACCACACAGACAGCTTGGGCACACACAGGCAGCTTGGGCACCACACAGGCTGCTTGGGCACCACACAGGCAGCTTGGGCACACACAGGCAGCTTGGGCACCACACAGGCTGCTTGGGCACCACACAGGCAGCTTGGGCACACACAGGCAGCTTGGGCACCACACAGGCTGCTTGGGCACCACACAGGCAGCTTGGGCACCACACAGACAGCTTGGGCACCACACAGGCAGCTTGGGCACCACACAGGCTGCTTGAGCACACACAGACAGCTTGGGCACCACACAGGCAGCTTGGGCACCCCACAGGCAGCTTGGGCACCACACAGACAGCTTGGGCACACACAGGCAGCTTGGGCACACACAGGCAGCTTGGGCACCACACAGGCAGCTTGGGCACACACAGACAGCTTGGGCACACACAGACAGCTTGGGCACCACAGAGACAGCTTGGGCACACACAGGCAGCTTGGGCACACAGAGACAGCTTGGGCACACACAGGCAGCTTGGGCGCCACACAGGCAGCTTGGGCACCACACAGGCAGCTTGGGCACCGCACAGGCAGCTTGGGCACACACAGACAGCTTGGGCACACACAGACAGCTTGGGCACACAGAGACAGCTTGGGCACACACAGGCAGCTTGGGCGCCACACAGGCAGCTTGGGCACACACAGACAGCTTGGGCACCGCACAGGCAGCTTGGGCACACACAGGCAGCTTGGGCACACACAGACAGCTTGGGCACACACAGGCTGCTTGAGCACACACAGACAGCTTGGGCACCACACAGGCAGCTTGGGCACCGCACAGGCAGCTTGGGCACACAGAGACAGCTTGGGCACACACAGGCAGCTTGGGCACACAGAGACAGCTTGGGCACACACAGGCAGCTTGGGCACCACACAGACAGCTTGGGCACCGCACAGGCAGCTTGGGCACCACACAGACAGCTTGGGCACCACACAGACAGCTTGGGCACCGCACAGGCAGCTTGGGCACCGCACAGGCAGCTTGGGCACACACAGGCAGGCAGCCAGCAGGTATTACTAAACTCACCATCCATACATGTGCTTTCCAATCAGACCAAGTATCCTGGTGTTACGTAAAAACATTTTGTAGGACAGGAGTAATTTCTCCAAGACTTAAAACCAAGAGTTTTCTGGTAGACTCATGGTTGAAATAAGACGACTGTCAAAACACAGCTCATGCTTGAGGTAAAGGAAAACTTATAACATAGTGTTTTGGAGGTTTTCCTCAGAATTCAGATGAAGTAGAGGGAGATGAGTATTTCTCCAATATGTTTAGGAATGCATTTGTACATGCAACTACAAATACCACTTACAAACTCTAATAAAAAGTAGCTAAAACACCATTAAAGTACATTTCACGGAACTAGAATTGGAAGAAAAGCCCCTAGATCATTAAGATGACCAAGTCAAACTACCATCTGCTGACAGGTCATATTTTCTAAACCCTTCATTATTTTTGTTGTTCTTCTGCAGCCTTGGTCCAAGTTTCCTTAGTAATTGCAAGCTTTGCTGTTCCATAAAACAATCACTTCTGAGAAAACAATGCTCCAGGAACATGACATTTTCTTCAGTTATAGGAGCAACGGTGACTCTTCATTTTCTGTAACTATTTCTATCACCATAACAAGGCCTAACTGGTAATACATTTCAAATTAGGTTGTACCAGATGACTGGTGCCGGGGCTATTTTTTCACTTATGGAACACCAAGATTGTAAATTACTCAAACTAAAATCTCACTACTGCCAAGTAAAAGAAAATAATTACAGCTTTCACCTTCTGTGACACACTTCCATTATCAGAGTCATAATAAAGTTGCCTTTTTTCTTTTTTGCAATGGTACCATGTTGCTGACTCATTTTGTTTGTGATTCAACACACTTCTCAGAGCTTTTCTTTGCTTTATTACTGCCAGCCCACCTATCCCTCCTTCTGTATGCATATGTTTTACTGCTGTCCTATACATAATACTTCACAGTTGTCTTGTAATTCATCCATCAGTTTTAAACCATTTGTTCAAGACTGTATTTCATCTTGATCCAGGCCTTCAAATTGCTTGATGTCTCTGCTGTAAAGATGCTGAGCACAAATATGTGCTGCCTAAATCACTTGAATAGCTCTTAGAAAATGCTCTAGACCATGGAAAAGCCCTCTGGGACTCCCTGTTGGACTAAACCACTGCTGAGCATGTTTTTCAACATTATGGTGGTTGTATTCAGATTATCTTACTCCTCTTTTTATTGGGTAGAATCAGATGAGACAGAATCAAAAGCCAGAATAAACAAAAGATATACCACAGCTACTATTTAACTGTTCTCTATTACCAGATAAAATGACAAAGTATGGGATTGATTTATTTTATTACTGGGAAATACAGCTAATTATGACTAATTATTCTCCAAGAATTTAAAAAAAAGTTTAATCAAATTAATAGTATAAGCTAAATTTTCCCTGTGTATTAAAGATAAAACCTGAAGGGAAGTTATAGCCAGGTGGGGGCTGGTCTCTTCTCCCAGGCACTCAGCAATAGGACAAGGGGGCACGATGGGCTCAAGCTCTGCCAGGGGAAATTTAAGTTGGATATCAGAAAAAAATTTTTTACAGAGAGAGTGCTCAGGCATTGGAATGGGCTGCCCAGAGAGGGGGTGGATTCACCATCCCTGGAGGTTTTTAAACACAGATTGGCCGTGGCACTGAGTGCCATGATCTGGTAAAGGGACTGGAGTTGGACCAAGGGTTGGACTCGATGATCTCAGAGGTCTTTTCCAACCCAATCGATTCTATGATTCTATGATTATTATATACTGCCAGAAGGGTACACTTTAAATAAATTAGTTATTTTGTCTTTTTTTTTTCCCAGCACATTTGTGATCTTTACTATTTTCAAAAAAAAAATATTTCAAAACATATTATAAATTACATTTACAAGTTGTTAACTGGATCACACCTCTTATCTTTCACCTTGCTCCTCTCCATCTAGTTTTGCTAAATTTATAATTGCAATTAGAAGCAAGAAAAGACAAGCCTAAAGAGGAAACTGCTCTGTACATCAGGGACATAACAAAGGAGTCCAACAAACAGTATTACATATGCAGCACTAATTTGAGAAAAGGCAGGTAAATTGAGGCAGAGTACATTTTGAAAGAAAGATGGCTTTTTACATTTCACTCTGTACTGGAATCAAAGGAATAAAACTTGGATATTTTTTTCTAATAAATAAGTCAAGTGCCCTCTGCAATACCTTAAACTTTTAACTGTTACCTTGAAAATTAAGCCTCAGTGGAGGAATATTTGGGGTTTGTTTTCATTTTTTTAAACAAACAACAGATATTTTGGTCAACAAACAAACAAATAAATAGATATACTACCTTTGCAAACTGTGCATTTATCCATTTTGTGAAAGTTTTCTTTTGAACATCTTCCCGTTCATCTGCCAGAAAAAAAAATGTAAAGCACTTAATTAGAATTATTCAACAAAATAGCACAATATTACTGATTAATATTTCAGTCTTGATTTATTGTAAAGCTACTAATGATACATGGAATATCTTCAGGACACCTCTTTGGATGTATTCTGTTCTTGACAATTACATCAACATATTTTGAAAGTCTACAGGTACCCTTCATAGTCATGAAGTTCATCTGACCCATCCTGTGGTTTCCTTTCTTCTGGAAGAGAACTAGTTTCAGTAGGATCTGAAATATCCTATTCTAATTTTCAATTCAACCCAGGTAATAAATTAAAAAAAACAACCAAACATATCATCCAATGGCTTCGACATCAGGAAACTGTTGCACAGCACTTTTAGAAAAGCACTTGAAATAACTGGTTTCTATGAACCTTCTCAAATTGCTTGAGGAAGTGAAGCCTTCTGGACTACAACAATATTTATCCATTGGCAGAACCTGCCATACCTGATGCCTTTTGTGACTTGCAACTATTTTCCTGACACAAATTGTTATATATTTTTCCTCTAGCGGAAAAAGAAAAAAACAAAACCAAAATCCAAAACAGTTGCTCAGCTATACATGAAATTTCATCTCAATTCTTTGATATGAAAACATTTTAGAGGGAGATGATTATCTTAGGTCTTGATTATATTTATAAGTACTCTCTATATATTTATAAGCACAGTCTTGATGCTGAATGGAACTGGACAAACAAAGGTACCCTTCTGATGTATTTTGTACAGCTTGGAAGATAAAGAACTACATAAGAGAAAGTAGAACTTCATAAGCATTTCCTCAAAAAGATCTATTAGGCATCATCCCTGAAATATAAAGGACAGATCTCTTTCTTTGACAAAATGAAATCAAACCAAACTAGAACTAAAGGCCACATGTTGAAAAGGATGCAGAATGCTTACACTAAAATAAAGTTCACCCAGTGCAGCCTTTTGATTTGCAGTAAAATTCTCCACACTTCTTAAATAAAAAGGGATATTAAATACCCATTTGAAATGTTCAGCAATTAATAATGTTAATGGATTCAGCTGAATTCGAAAGGCAGCCATGGATGAGCTACATGAGAAATGCATGGCATTATAATGTACTTTGCTTTCCCTCCCTCCACCCCTCCAAGGAGCCAAGACAAGGCAAATCTTTGGGATTCAAATATATTTTTTTTCTGAAACCTAAACTCAATAGCACTTTAAAAATACCTTTCCTCACGAATGTTTTCCAGTCCCAAAGACACAATATACTAATGAATAAAATGCTAGAGTTTGTAAAGTTACTATTGCATTATAGAGAGCTACCATATACCTGAAGGACCATATTCTAATTGAGTTCAAATGATCACCAGTGAAAAGATTTTCAATACAAAAGTACAAGTGGAAACGTGCCACAGAAGACTTGCATTATGTACCTTCTGCCTCTAACAGGAGTATTTGCTACGATAAACTCTCCAGAGTTTTACTGCTATCTACCCCAAATAATGCTGCCTGCTTCATCCTTTGGCTCAAAGTGATACTTGAATAGTTGGAAATTCATCTAAGAGCAACAGCATGTGAAGGAGATAGATGCTTTTGATAATACATGATGTTGAAGCTGTTAAAAAATTCATGTTTCCCCACAAGCAACACTTCCATCCTTGTTGACTCTCAGTTAGGTTGTTTATTATATGACTTTTGTCTCATTCTAGCCATGCCCAGTACACAGAAGATGAGAGAAGAAAAATGCATTTTGTTGGTGGAAGATACATATTCAATGTGATTTTGTATTACAAACTTCTTTACCAACTTCACATTCCATATTACACATATACAGCTATTTCTATTTAATCATCTCTGCTACGACTACCAAATGCAACCTTAAAATGGGTTTAAAGAACAATAGGTGGTATTTAGTAGGGAAAAGGAAAAAGGCAAAAATGCCTCTTTCAAACTGTCCAGGCTTCTGCTTTTCTACCCCAGCAGCTGTAACAGTATATTTAGTAACAGAGTGGATTTCTTTTGGTTTTTTTCCACAAAGATATATGTGAGTGATTTAACTGCTAGTCACCAACTAAGTCATGTCCTCTGAGCTAATAAAAAACAGGCTCGCCTGAGAAAAATGAGTAAAACCCATAATTTGAGTGTTTGAAACTTATTCAAAGTTCAGGCAATGCCCTGCTACCTTTGTAAACACAAATCTATTCCACTGCTCTTATTTTTATACAGAGATCATTGCAAGGACTTTTATCTCCAGGTGCTTGCTCTGACAGGTTTATACCACAGCAATTTGTTAGTGACAGCCTCCTAACCTAGAAAAGAATCAGTCTGTTGGTTATGCATGGCATGATTTTCCCATTGTAAACACATATTTTTTTTTCCAAAAGGATGTACTCCTAACTCAGATTTATGGATTGAAGGCTAGATGTGGAAGCTGAATGACATTTGTCTACGTGCTACAGAAATGTACCAAGAATACTCCTCTGCCACTTTCATAATGCTGTGTTTGTAAGAGCACCTTCAGCAGTGAGCTGATGAATGTTCTCACAGATGTTATTACTGTGAGCCAATAAGAATAATCCAATGGCTGGGCAGGTAATTCCTTCACCTGTTCAAGTGTAATAAAGTATGCTTCTTCCTTGCCTTTCAAGCTGAAAGAATTGCAGAATAATGTACTGTCTCTCGTCAGGTTAAATCTAAACATGAAACACTGCCTGGATCCTGAATTCCTTTATCACAATAATAATGTGATCCCTTCCCACAGCAGAAATGCTTTTCTCAAAATGATGAAATGATGGACACTGAGTGGAATAGGCTTAAAGCTCCTTTCTGTGGGTTATCACTCAGAAAATGAATGCTCTGAGCTCTACAGAAAGCCTTCCAGAAAACAGAGATACTGACCAGGGAGATTTTTGTGATTTTCATGCAGTACAGCCTGTAGTCCCACTGAACAGAGCTTGTTTTAACTGGAACAGATTCACAAATGCAACTTATAGTACTGACATCTGGTAGGATAAGCATCCAGCTTTGCAACTCTGCATGCAAATCTCCCAGGTTACCTAACTCTACATTTGACTTTAGAAGTATTATTCCAGATTAGGCCTCATAAGAAATTATAGTAAGGAAAGAAAGTGCAGTATTAATGAAGCTAAACATGTGACAAAGGACAGTTCTGGGATTTAGTCAGGTGGTAAATGTAATAGAGACAAATGGTACACTGAAGAAAGCTTAGGAACAGCCAGGATTCAACAGAACTAAGATGCTATTATTAATGGCAAGGGGTCACCATACAACTTTACTGGATACTTAACAGCTCATGTTTGCAATCTACCACTCCAATTCCCTTCTATTTTCCACAAGAAAATCCCTAACAATGCTTATACTTCACTTATGTTTCCACACCACTCTCTACCCCCTCAAATAAAATCAAACATATTAGATATAAAATGGCAACAGGAAAAAATAACATTTAAAGTATCTGGTCTACTCCACATACTATTCTGAAAGCATAAAAAAGTGTTAAGTCATTAAAAAGTAATACAATATGAACTGACAAATACCAAGCAGATTGTAAAATGAGCCAAGGTTCAGAAACATACACTATGTATGTCACTACATCATTGCATTTGTGTGATAAAGGCCACTCTCCCACAGAAAAGATGCAGCAGGGAGGAGGATTTGCACACTTTGGTGAGTCCTTCCCTTGTTTTTCTAGAGGATCTTCAGCCTCTCTTACTCTTGACACACATGAGTAAGTATTTCTTTCACACACTCACAGAATGGCTGTGGCAATAAGGGAGCTCTGGACCATCATCTGGTCCAACCCACCCAGTCAAGGAGGGTCACCTGGAGCAGGTTGTCTAGGACCATGTCAAGTATGGTTTTTATTATCTCCAAAGATGGAGACTCCACAGTCTGCCTAGAAATTGCAACATCAAGACTGCATCTTCTGCCTTCCACAGATCTGGGTAGTAGTTTGTGATGCAAAGGGCTTAGGAAATTCTCCTCTAGAGAAAGTGCAACACATTTTTGAAAATTAGAAGACATTCAACAAAAGTTTACTGGTACATGGGGGTACAGGAACTGAGCTATATCCTCAGACAACAAACCTTAATTTTAAACAAATAACGAAGAATCATTGTCAGTAGGTGTCAAAAAAAGATGTGATATAATACATGGAGTGTATTTGAACCACTGCAGAGACAGGCAGTGATAGGAGGCTCAGCTGCATGACAGCAGATTTTATGCAGCCTTCCTTCACCAGGCAGTTCCATCACAGGTGGGAACACAAACAGGAAAGAAGGGGACTTATCTTACTCTGTTAGCCAGTGTTGCTCTCAGCTGGGTTAAACCATAATTAAATAGTTATGTTTTGTCTACCAGGAACTATAAGCAAGAAAAAAGAAGGGGAAAAAAAATTCTCATATACTGCTGAAAACTTTGAAACCATGGTGTTAAGACAGGTGTCAATTCCTTCATTCATGGCAACAGCAGGTTCATTGAAACACTGCATTTTAGAGGATAAAATCATCAAAATTGTGTTTGATTTTCTAGCAGCCAAACAATGCAGATGGAGAAAAGGTCAGGATTTTCTTCAGTGAGTGGGAGTGAGTACCAGCAATGGAGGGAACACTAAGAACAAAAGAGGCCACAGATAGTCACATTATTGATACTCTGGCTCCATCGACTCACTGTTCTTAGAGATTTCCAGCACATTGTTACAATACTCTGCCAGTAACTACAACTGCTGAGAAATGTTCCCTTCCCATTCTTGCTTATCTGAGGGGGGGAAAGAAATCGATGCAATACAATGACTGAATTATATTTGAGTGGACTAACTTTGATTTCTAGTCATTGAGGTCATCCAAGACATTCACAAGCTGACAGGAAACACAATAGACTGCTTTGACAGACAGCCAATGAACTGAAGTCTATTGCTTTTGTAAGGTAATATGGAACATGCAATTCTTTGTCCATCCTCTATAAATATACTGATGAGCAGCGTGTTGACTTAATCTGAATATTGTTAAAACTCCCTGTTCCCTGTGCTACCCCTTGAGACTTTACTGTGGCACTGGAGTCAAATTAGCATAATCAGACCATCTCAGGCTTTTTAAAACACTGATGAAGCTATTCAAAAGCTCAGCAGAAATGGGACACCAAATACCCTCATTAATACAGATTTTTTTAAAAAAGCAAAACTAAATCCTCTGAGAAATAGTATACCAAAATTTTATTTTATTTGGGAAGATTTAAGACAAATTTAGGAAATGGGCAGGTGTCTCACTAACCAAAAAGACTTAGTCTTAACTCTGCTCCCCACCCATCTCCCTCAAATACAGGAACTCAGAGAGATGTGTTCCATTTAGTGCTCAGGGGACAAATGAGAGGATGGCTATAAGGCCCAATTTACAAGATTTCCACTGACAGATTGGTGTAGTAGATTGGACTACTGAACTACCTGGCCTAGACTGAACCCCAGGCTGACAAAACCTTTTGCTTTTCTCATTTCATTATGTTAGTTGGAATTGTTCTCTCATTATAAATGTTTAAGGGAAACTACCTCCTGAGTTTTCTTATGATTTTAGTTCTTTAAGGCATGACAAGAGTTTATATAAGGTCTCATTCTTCTGAGCTAATTTTGACTAATTAGCTATTTAGGGAAAAAACTACGGAGGCCTTTCCAGGGCCAGTATAGATGTCATGTGTAGAAAAGTAGCAGGAGCAGCACAAAGGATAGAGAACACAACAGACTGCCAGGCTGGAAGAGAAAGAAAGATGAAAACAAGAAAACAACAACAACAAACAACCAAACAAACAGAAACATGAGGAAGGGGTGGGGTGGAAGACAGGAAGGGAAGTAAACACCTTTACCTTGCCTTGAGGGGGGAAAGGGAAAAAGACATATGGAAAAGTAGGAGTGGGATGGGAAAAGGCAGAGATAGATACTTCCTTTCTGGAAATACAAAAGAAATGATATCTGGTAGCCAGGATCACATGCAGGGAAGCAGTGATTGTGAACAAAAGAACTACTGAAGCATGTGCAGCTTAGTCAAAAAATTTGACTCATCCAAAAGTACCAGGGTAATGCAAACAACATGATCAAAAAAAAAAAAAGGGCAGCTGTGAAATGTACACATAGATCTAGGTCTGGACAAATTAATGTAATTTTCTGCATGTTTGTTAGCCATGCACCCTCCTTCCCATTTCTCAACCTTTTTCCATAAATAACATGTAGCAGATGTAACTCTCAAGACAAAAGGAGGGGCTCAATTCCAATTAAATTTAAAGAGAGCAGAAGGGAAGGGAAAGGGGGCAGAGAGGAGAAAAAAAAAGAAAAGAAAAAAAAGGAAGGAAAGGAAAGGAAAGGAAAGGAAAGGAAAGGAAAGGAAAGGAAAGGAAAGGAAAGGAAAGGAAAGGAAAGGAAAGGAAAGGAAAGGAAAGGAAAGGAAAGGAAAGGAAAGGAAAGGAAAGGAAAGGAAAGGAAAGGAAAGGAAAGGAAAGGAAAAGAAAAAAGAAAAGAAAAAAGAAAAGAAAAAAGAAAAGAAAAAAGAAAAGAAAAAAGAAAAGAAAAAAGAAAAGAAAAAAGAAAAGAAAAGAAAAAGGAAAAGAAAAAAGAAAAGAAAAGAAAAGAAAAGAAAAGAAAAGAAAAGAAAAGAAAAGAAAAGAAAAGAAAAGAAAAGAAAAGAAAAGAAAAGAAAAGAAAAGAGAAAAGCTACATTTCAGTTCACACTTCCATTACATTTTAAGTGTACATATATACACTACATGGGGCATTCAGCTCCAATTCATACGTTGGTAATGACATCCCCAGCAGATGGCCCAGACCTCCTCTGCCCTCCCACACACAAATAGTTTTTGGGAACTGATGATACTTCTCCATGTCTATGGATTTGACCCAGCAGGAAGGAGCAGCACAGCAAATAGACAATAACCACAAGGTTTTTTTCCCCCTGAAAAGCTTCCTAGGACTTTTTCTATTTGATTTTGTATGGAAGGTAAGAATGCTTTGAAGGAGGGTCCTGATTTCATGTCTCTTGTCACCAGCAGGGTACGGGCATGGAAACAGAGTACCACTGCTTTCCTCTTCCACCTCAAGTGCTGGTGATCCACTCCTGCCTTACGCTTTCAAGGATAAGGTCTTGAAAGAGCTTTGAACTACACTCTACAAAAAATACGTTGGTCTCCTAGTTATTGAAAGCTTTGTAAACACAAGCTTAACTATTTTTGGGAGGGCTTTTTTTTTAAAATTTTATTTTCTAACCAGCAATTACCTTGGACCTAGTAAGTTTTTCCCAAAGGGAAATCACTCCTGAAATGCAACGCAAAAAGCCCCAGGGCTTTAATACATCAAATTTCTCTTTGAAAGGTAAATCAATTATTGAAATAAAGAACTTACCTATCTCTTCCTGAGAAGCTAGTGCTTCAAAAAGAAGTTCAGCTTATGACTTACTATTTTTACATGGGAATATATGATTTTGCATTTGGATATTCACCTGTGTATGAGCAGTGTCCCCTCTTTTATGTCTTTTTTCAATGACATATACATATACTCACAAATGAAAAGCAGAGTTAACAACATATTAATAGAAGCCCACTCTATTTTAGCATCATACAATTCTTATGACAGTATTTTCTGAATGCTGTAGATCACATATTACATCTTAAAATGAGGTAATATGCTTGTCTTCACTTAAACTCCCACAGTACTTAGAAGTTCTGTATGAGGTGAAACCACTGTAGCTTTCAGAAACTTGCAGAATATTGTATGATTTAACTGTATTATCAACTTTTCAGCAGTTAGACACCAATTAAATCATGTTGCCAGTACATCCAAGTACCTTGAAAAATGCCAATGAGGGTGATTAAATAGCAATTATTTTTTTTGTAAGCAACAAAATCCATTTGCAGGATAAGTTTACTTAATTTTATAAAACTTACTAAATTCATAAAAAATCAGGAAGGCTCCAAATATTGCCAAAATGTGAAAGAAAACTATAAGCTGATTGATATTAGCTGCATCTTGTCAAATCAGTTTATTTGTGGAAAATACCTTACTACTTCTTGATGGATTAATTTTAATAGAATTTTTTTTCTGTTCTTGTTTACAGATCAGAGAAGCACAAGTTAAATGCTGTTAATACACAACATGGCACTACATGAAATCAACAGAATTTCTTTTTGTCACATAGATTTACTATTACCTTTATTATTTTTATATATAAAACTTGTTGCAACTCCACAGCCCGAACCTGCAATTTTTACCAGAGCTGATGAGAGATCTTTGATCCTTTCATCTCCCAAAACCAAATAATGACTTGTAAGGTTGGTTAACAGAAATTACATTGTGCTCAGAGTAAGGAGGTAATGTCTGCTGGTCAGACTCTCTTCTGTACCCTTGGACAAAGGGGTAGAATCTAACTGACATTAAAAAAAAAACAAACCACAACCATATAACTTCGAAGGAGTGAGAAGACGTGATAAACAGATTAAATAAATCTTGACTGAAGTAACTCTGGTTTTAGAGGTTCTTTCTTTTAAGCCATTTTTGTTCCTTCCCAGACAAAATGGGAATCGTTATCTGAAGACAGACAGAATCAGCCAGGACACAGAAAACCCTCACCAGTTAAAGACTAATAAAACTGGTCTGTGTCCACAGCGCCTTTAGTGACATCCTGGAATAAGCATTGTTAGTCCTCTGCACCAAGGAGCTGAGAATCGCTGAACTAACTCCACGTGACAGAGAGTGCTCTCACCTTGGCTTCTGCTACCCAGCCAGGCCAAGGAGAGCCCCAGCATTACAAATGTCCCTGTCACCGCTAGGGGAAAAGTTATGGACCAGAAAACAGCAGCACTGGCAGCCCCTGTATTTCAGAGATGTCATAAAAGAAAAAAGAAAAAAAAAAAGGAATAAAAAGAAAAAAAATTCCCCCCAAAATAAGAAACTTGTTTTGGAAAATCTTTAAAAGGCTCTAGTCTTCATGGTTTTCACCAAGAGAGTTACATGCACTGTGAGAAAGAAAACTGTGATAAAAAAGCTGTGGCCAACACCAAACTTTATCTGTAAGGATGCAGGGGCTGTAGGTTCTTGTTTTTTAAATTTTTTTATGTGTTTTTTAAACCTGGGAGATCAGCATTTAGCTGATCAGCAGGTCATCTCAGACTAAGCAGAGACATAAGCACTGCAGGGAAGTATTATTATAATTATTATTTTTAATTAGAATTATTATTGAAAATAAAACATCAAGTTTATGTAACGAAATGAAATTACCCACAACTTTTATATTTACAAGCTTTATGAAAAATACACATTTTTGTTTTGCTCAGAAAACAGAAGGTAAATGTTTACTGTTAGGCTGACTGTGTCCTTCCTTAGCTGGAGATTTTGACCATCTAGGTTTCTATTTCTGTTCAAATATGAACAACAGAGGAAAAGGACTATAAACGATCACATACATTCATGAGTCAGAGCAGCACACACCAGACAGGGGAAATAGCAGCCCACGAACTTTCTGAATTCTAGACTTGCAACTAATAACAAATGAAGGTGAAAGAAGCATCAAGATTTAAAGCAGGTATCTGTCTAAAACACAGCACTCATACCTAGTGTTTCACACAAGCTTTGGAAGTAAAAATGAAATCACTCTTCTGTTTTCAGCAAATGCCACCTAGTGATGCATAGTTGCAAAGCTTTGAACCACTTTGATTTTTATATATTTTCTACCAGACTTTCTGATTTGCTCCTATGAAAAAAATCAGGGAAATGCTTTACGTGGTCACAGACTCTTCATAATAATGTCACTCAAGTGCAGAACACAGAGAAGGATGGGTTAACCATATGTGAAGGACCAAAATTTGTTTCAGTTTGCATTAAAATATTCATTACAAACAACCATGCTAAGTACACCATGGTGGCTAGCACTACTCTGTAATATTTCAAGTTCCTTTTTTGTTCCTCTGTCAAAAGCAATTAGAGAACAGGCTATTCTAGTCTGCTTGACTGACTACTGTCTACTTTATTTCATCTGACCCAATTAATAGCTGAGTTAATTAGGAGAAGCTGCCACGGAGGCATCAGAGAATGTATCAGAGAAGTTTGCAATTAATGAGACCAAGGTGTTAACATGCAATTGTTTACAATACACACACACTGTTCTTACAGTGAAGACACTGTCATTGTAAAGCTGGTAGCATCTACTGGCCCACAGCTTGGCATCCCCTTACTATACAGCTTCTACAAAGCTTTGAAAGAAAGAAAACATGTCCCTAAAAACATCTGTATAAATTAATGGTCCGTGAACTGTGTTTTCCACTTGTTCTCACCTCACCTGAAGTAGACAAAGTAATGATCAATGTATCTAAATCAAAGTTCTGATGTATTTAATTCACAGTGAACTATTACAGACTGCACATTGTCAGGTCTCTTCACCTCCTCTCACCATCCCCAAGCATCCTCCTCTCTCAAAATGAGAAAAGAAAGGAGAACCAAAGAGTAAGAAAAACATTTCAAAAGCCCTTGTTGATACAATAATTGGAGGGGGAAGAAGATAACAGAATAGGATTTAGTTCCCTCAAAGCCCTTCCCATTTCACAGCTACTGTTCATAGTGGCTCAATTGTATGAGTGACTGAAGGATCTTAAATTTTAAGAAATACATGTGAGAACATGACTGCCTGGTATTACCCCACATTTGGGAGAACTCCTGTTTTGTACAGGTGAAGGCCAAGACAAATTAGATAAAAGTCGAAATACCAGCACTTTACAGAAAACCTGGATTACAAGGAACATGAAATGTACACCCCCTACCCCTTACAATATCAACTGCTACTGAAAAGACAAAGAGATTAATTGAATTTCTAGAGAGCTCATAAGCAACACCTTGCAAACAGACACAATGTTTACTGCAGACTGTTCTTCCTTCAGCTTCTTTCTGAGGCTTCCATTTTTCATTTAACAGCTTTAGTTGGGAAGCAACATGTTCAGTCCCTAGCACAAAGAAAAAACATTCAAATTGAAAGAAGGGGGGAGGTTGTTTGCCTCTTTTGCCTCTAAGATACTGAAAAATGAGATCACAAGAGAAATCAGTTTTAGTCTTCATCCAAACGTGGTGACAACCATCACAAAGAAAATACACTTTTTAGAATTTTTAAGAAAAACTGTGTCAGTTAGAACTCAGCAATGTGCCCAGAGACACCAATAGTTCCAACCATGTTTTTCCCCCAGAAACACATGGGGAAAAAGCTGTCATTACACAGGACAGACATAAGCTGTGGAAATTACATTGCTGAAGGCAAGAGAAGCACTTAGGGTGAAGTGCCATTCTTGTCTATCAAGTTACACCATATCACTGGATTTTTGGTCCAGTATCTGTCTATTAAGTGCTGCATTCAGAGGGAAACAGCCTGTGATACACAGAGGAAGGACAGGATGTATTTCTTTTTAAGCTGTCAGGCAGAGGTCCCACTTACAATCATTTTAATACCTACAGTAACATTTACACAACATACTTCACTATCTGTTGTTAAACATATTGTTTAAAATGCTGCAGATACTTCCCAGATTATGTTAAAATTGTCTAAGGAACTAAGTGAAAGTACTAAGTATCCAAAAACCCTCTACCTGGCAGTAGTGCATCAGCATGTTAAGTTTGAACACTCAGTTTGGGTCTGGACACAAGGGGACAAAGCACATCTTAAATTGAGTTGGGGAGTGGAGTAGATAAAAATAAAATGGACAGCAACAAATTGTATTTAAATCTTGCAGACTTCATGCCCTACCAATCAAATCTAGGATTTTCTGACTGTACCAGACCTGAAGGTTTTAGATAACTGATATATTTGTTGCCTGTATGTATTTTGTGCATTGATTAGGGGTTTTTTCGTTTCATACATCATTCAGAAGTGCTTGCAATGAAGGATTTCATATCTATAACATTAAGTGAAGATTAAGAAATATTAGTATTGATGTTAGGACAGCTCCCTATTATAAACATTGATTTTTATTTCAATTCAGTGCCAACTCATCAGCTCGACTGAGAGGAGCTGTGTTTCCTTAATATAGATTCAGTACAGAAAAAGAAGAAAAACATCTATTTGTCATTCTTTTTACAGCTGTTCTTTTCCAGTCTAGACAACTCAAGGCAAGTGTGACATTTCACAGGATCATAAACTACATTGAAGAAACATACTGTCGTTCTATTCCAATGTTTTTGCAACAGTAAAGAGTAATATTCTTTGTAGGCTAATGCTTTTTAGAGGCACCTTAATCAATCTGCATAGATATTCTGATCACATCCATCCTAACAGAAAAACAGAAGTGAACAGATTGTGGAATTTTAGTTTTGGCTTTATCTTGGAGGACTGTACAAAAGGCCAACTGAAAATATTCAGGGTAGGAAACTCACAAGCCAGCAGAGGAAGGGAGGGAAGGAAAAACACATCACCAAGAGAGACAGTGCCTTCCACTCCCCTTGGCCCAAGGGAACCCAAACCACTCCTACCAGACCCAAGTAAAATGTCTCCCTTCATACAGAGACATAATGGTCCGGGCAACTTGTTTTTCACTGTGCATCCCAGAGACTCCCAGTTTACATCACAACATTCACAATGTGCATTGCAGACCTTTCAGTTTTGAAAACAGGTCTTACATGTATTGATTACCCCTAGGAAGTAGTTGTCATTTTGCCACTTTGCATATTCGTATATTGAAATGTATCAGAATTTTTAATAAAGTAATAACCAAAGCATAAAAAAATTCATATGTATTAGAATTTTAAAGGTCTGAGCATGCAAAAATGCTACTGAAGTCAGATGAGAATTATTAGGTGTTCTATGCTTTTGAAATAAAACTTGGAAATGGATTAGGATTTAAGGGATGCTTTCCAAGACAACTGTATTTCTTCAACTTATAACATGTGTAAGAAAACAAAACAACTTAAAGAACTAAGAGAAAAAGACATATGTATTTTGTGAGTAAATTTTCATACCTCTAGTAAGTTCAGCCAAATGAGATGGGAATAGGAATGCCATGCAAAGAAGTAACTTCTTCTTCTGCACATCTTTCTCTGCCCAAATAATGTATAATTCTTATTGTTTTCAAACTTCTTTAATTAATTAATAATATACCTCCTTTGCACAGTCTTTAGGTTGGGGTTTTTTTATGTTTTCACACTACAGAATTTAAATCTGGTTCCTCGTTCACTGCATGTTCTCACACTGTGGAACTCCTGAGCATACAAAATCCTTGGGACAAATGTGGAAAAGGATAAAAGAGGATTTATAAAAATTAAGGGTGGAAAGGTATTCAGATGGATCTGAATGCAAGTATCCTGAGGCAGTGCTTAGCTTCAGTAAAGACTAATTACTGATGCCCAGAAGCTGCAAGGTATTATCCACCACCTAATGGATTCTTGTTTCACAGAATTGCTAGATGGACTTTTAGGCTAACTCAGGAAACACCAGGATTAAGAAAATTATAATACCTTCTGCAGTTTGCTCCTTTTACTCAATTCACAAAAGAAATATCCTTTGGCCAACACGAGAAGCAAAAAGAAAACATATTTCTGAGAATTTTGAGAAGTGAGGAATGAGCTGGCTACTCCTCTAATATTTGTGACTCCTAACAACTAACTTAGCAACCACATAAATAGTGTCTATGTTATTTTGGTATTTTTACATCACTAATTGTCAGGCATTCTTCATCAGCATCATCAGCTTGATGACAATGACATACAGAGGTTAAATCACTTGGATATCTGATTAGCCACTGGAAACAACAATTCTATGACATTCAGGCTCCACCTCACATCACAGCAGGTCCCACAGAGTCTGCAACCAAGTAATACTTTTGGAAATTAAAAATACTGTCATTTTTAAATAGAAGAAGTAGAAAATCATGCACAGGCACAGAGATTAATAACAGTAACATGGAAAACAATTATAATTATAATTATTACAAACAATTATAATTATTACAAACGAACTTACAAAGATCAAAATGACATGACTGTCATATTTCAACCAATGAAAATGGAACTCTTTAAATTTTCTCCATTTCTCTTTTATCTTCCCAGTAATAAGGAAATGGAATTAGTTTCAAGTCTTGGACATTTTTCTTCTGCTCACAGTTCAGTCTTAAACAGAGAAAGGACTGTGGTATACAGCTCTCTGTATTAAATTCTTTAACAGCTAAGGAGACCACTGTGCACAAAATATTCATGCTTTTTTAATTATTTCTGTTCCAACTACAGCCAAATGTTAGAGTCTAAGATGGGAAGGAAGCTTAAGATAGCTTCTAAACTGTGTATAATCAGGCATGCAAGACAGTATTTAATAGAATATGGTGCAGATACTTGCCCCCTGCTAGGTTTTACATGTCATAAGGAACTACCTGGAACACAGACTGAGGTTTTGGACTAAGCAAAGTGATCCTGACTATTAAACAGAGAGAGAATTTGATTGATGTTTCCTATTTCCCCAGGAAGCCAGGTGTGGTCATGAGAAAATAATTTTCAGTGCTCATAGCAAATACATGGAAAGAACTATTCATAGAGACAGAGGAAGAAGCAGGGTACAGAAGAAATATGAAGACAAAATTTAAAAACTGACTACACTTTAATTGGCTCAAACTATCTTCAAGACAAAGTAAGGATTTACGTATAGAAAAAATATGACAGTAAATGGAAACATGACAATGTCTCTAAAGAAGTGCATTAACACTTTAAGACAGAACTGTAAGTTATGAGACATCCCTTTTCATTCATAAAGCTTCTTTATATTCTTACACACAATTAGATGGATATTAATCAGCCAGAGAAACATAAGCTCTTAGCTTTATTTTTTGAATACTTTTCATTGTCATCTTTGGCTTGTACCACATAAACTTCACACAAAATATGAGGAAGTCTTTAATGATGTAGCCATTTAACCTACATGGATGCCAGCTAATTGTCAGGACTTACTTATTTCAAAAATTGAAAAAGTTTATAGTCACAGAAACATAAACAGTTAACTCACCTTCCTGTTAGTTGTTGATTTATTTAAATACATTTGATTTAAGAAGGGCATTTAAGGGTTGGCTGGTTTTTATTTTAAAATGGAACAGATGTACACATACTTTTCAATGTACTGCACTGTCAAGACATTCCCCACAGCACTCCTGTAGTTTAGGGCTCTGCTAAATCAGAGAGAAATCTATTTTATACTCCAACTTTGAAAAATAGAAATAAAAATAATGCTGCATGAACAGAAAAAAAAATTAAAGAAGAAGAAGAAGAATATATTTTCCTATTTCACAGTCATTTGGCAGACAAGTCACTCTCCTGGTTGGAAGAAGGGGGAAAATCAGAGTCATTGTTTGAAATGATGCACGTTACTGGATTACTCTCATTAGAGAGGATTACAGTCTTGGCAGTCTAAGCAACATAGATTGAAATAACTACAGCAAGTGTAATATTTATGCTAAGAAATAAGTAAATTATGGAATTACAGTCCATTATCAGTTTGTAAAGCTTAATAGCTTTCTCAAACTAATTTTTTTTAAATTTCTGTTTTCCACAGAGCTTCACATCTTTGAAAACATTTCTGTACTTTCTCAGTAACACAAAGAAACTAGGATTGCAGTGAAAGTAGCAGGGAAAAACACTCAAAAGTAGGCTTTGATTTCTACTACAAGCCTTGTCAGAAACGGAAGCAGTTTACAACTTTAAGAGTTGAGATTAGATATTACTTTACAGGATTAATTATTATGAATATTAGATACTGCTTTAGGGAATGAATAAATACTGCCAAAATCATTCAAGGCATTCAAATTCTGTGCAGTCACTTACAGAACACAGTTGCAAAAAGATGAAAAAAAATTACAGTGAATTAATTTTAATTCTACAAAATTGAAATTTAGCAGAAATGATCGTTCATTAGCAGACTCTCTATGCACATTCAGAGGACTATAAAACCAAATACACCAATGAAGTGATTCAGAAGTAAATTACAATAAACAAAATCATCATGAGGTAATATTCAAATGCATCCATATTCAAATTTTGCAGTATTTGAATCAAGTGAAATGTATCTTAAGACTACCCAAGGAACCAATTCAAACATACACATAGACAAGGATATACATGTTTAAAGCACTGAAGTTTTTGTTGTGAGTCCTGACCTTCAGATGCATCAGAGCTCTGTGACTGCTGGGCTGTGATAGAAGCCGAATATTCATTTGTGCAAGTGTTCAAGCAGCCACATCTCTACAGTACTAATTCACTAACACAGCTTTCCACATATTTCTAAAGATGGCACATACACCTGATGATATTTGATGACATTTATTAAACTGTTCAAGCAAGAAGGGTTCACCTCAGTTCTAAGTATTTCTAGAGATCATTTTCAATTCTAATGGAACTCAAGTGAGCATTACATCTGGTTCTTGTTCCTTAATTCATTATTTATTCTGGGGACATAAACTTTAACCTATATGTGTAAGCAGCTCTTTCTAATTTCCATACTGTATTATTTGATTGCAGCTGGATTTTTTTCAATGCTATTACTAGCTGTCATCCTCACTTTACAAACTGCAATTAGGCTTGGTGATGAAAATGCATTAACTACATTTCTGAGAGCTGTTATATGTAACAAAGACCACAGATTGTGTGTGTCTTTCCTACTGCTGACTAGTTTTTTGGCAGACTATTACCTCCAATAATTAAGATTAACTCCTGACTCTACATTTCTCTGCAAGACGTATACACAAGGCATGGGAGACCCTTACCAAGCAGAACTTTTAGGTTACTTTCCAAATGTAATTGCAGCAGAAATTCTTTGAAAAGGCCTGACCATTTAGCTGAAGACTGAAAATGACTGAATGTCTTATGTATATGCTGTGTTAGCAAGTTTTATGTATTCACTCTCCACCACCTTTAAAGATTCAAGACTGTATCTTGCTCTATCATCTTCCACCTTACTGAAAAGTCAGAAACCAGGTAAGCACTGCCATCTGTGCCTCTTCTGTGTCTGCAAACCTAAACCACAATGCACAGTGTTACACAAAGTCTCACCACGCAAAAGGGTGGTTGATGTCAACCCAAAAGGTGTTCCACAGGTACAATGGATCACATCTAACACACAGGCATCCAGAACAAGCCCACCCCATCTCTCTCTCCACGAGGGGGGGCTCGCATGCTGACATCTCTGCTGCCCTTCTCCCAAAGCCTTCCCTTACCCAGAACAGATCCCAACTGCATACAGAGTGCCTCCATAATTGCAACAACTGTGCCACTGAGATCCACAAGGAAGTCATTAAAACGTGCTAAACGCTCTTCACAACTCATTTACATTCAAGTCGAACTAACTGAAATACTTGAGTAAGATCTAGACTCTAGATTAGGCATGATGCCCCTCCTCCTAAATTAGTAAGGTCTTCTCCCCTACTGTTGCTGGTGAACAAGCTGGTGAAGCAGAGAGCAGCACTGGCTAGAGGTACCAGAGCTCCCTGATGCAGCCATCATTGCCACTGGTTCCCATCTGAAAAAGTGAAAATTACTTTTGCAGTGATGGAAGAGATGTATATAAATTATGTTGGTTTTTATTTGGGCCCCTTTTTCTTTTGTCTTGATTTGTTTGGATTTTTGGTTTGTTTGTTTTTTTTAACTTAAAGAATTGGGCAAGACATTCTGTTCTTAATTTACATGAACAATTATTAACAGAGTTGTTAAAAATATTGTGTAAGGCTATGGTTGTTCATTAATTAAATGGATGGAAATATCTCTAGTCAAAGGCTGAATCCATCTATAGAATTGTTATCAAGGAGAGCAATTGCTGGAAATACAATTTGTTCTTTTATAGCAAGCAAGAAAACCATATATTGATTCAACTATTATCTCTCACTTGGGTAGAATACCATTGTTATACTTAATTAATGCAATGAAATTTCCCAGACTATTCTGTTACTTGCTTCATACAATAAGAATGATGTTAAATAAGTACTTAAACTCCTTACAAAAATTTCAAATGGAAATTAGGCAGCAGTGACATTTCTTGACATCACAAAACATTTTTTCATTTATTTTACATACTTCAGTTTTTTGTAATACTCCACTAACTAACTGAGAAGCAATATACTTAAATCTGATATACTTTATATACTAATAGTTACCAAAGGCAACAAATATGATTTCTTGATCACATTAAAACAGACACAACCACACTTGCAATACCACTGGACTAGTCTCCCTGCTAAGCACAAGGTTTCATAATGAGGCAGGAGCCTCTTGCTTTCTTTGCAAAAAGTATCAACAAAGTAAGACACAAGAGTCACTGCCTAAGACAACAAAAATAAGTCCTGTATGTTAAGCACATGTGCATATATATCACATATCACTAAATGAAAAATTGCATATTACTACTGCCAAAGGCCCTTTTATGAAATCCTATATGAAAAAACTCGTCTCAAAAGCCTGCTTCCAATGTGCTGCTTTACTCACTGAGAAGTGAGATGTGCAAAAAGCAAACCTTTCTTCCATATATATGCATGGCCATGTATATGAATATCTATGGGCAGATACAATGTGGTGCTCATGGTCTGTTCCAATTTGCTACATCCAGATCATTTAACAGACCTTCTTTAAACTATGTGTGCCAAACTTCAATACAGACTTAGTTGAGTTTATCACTGCATCAAAGGTGCTAGTGAGAAAGACACTGTTCATGGGAGGATTTTCCTGTAGCACAGCCAAGCTGGAAGCAAGGGCAGCAGGGGGTTAAAAGCTGTGACTAAGCTCTTGCTTTGCCCTGAAGGGTTTTTCCTTGAGGTGGCTACCAGGAAGATACCCTGCCCTAAGAAGCCATGAGTAAGTTTGTCTTTGGTTCACAACAGTTTGTTTTCCTTGCAATGTTAGAAAAACAAAAGCAAACCAGGGGCTTTCATGTGATTGGATGATAATCAACAAACTGAAAATTGCCCAAGACCTGCAAGTGCCTTAATATTACTCTGCAAGGCCACTAGAGAACTTGTCAATGAAGAGTTGAATCCTAATCGCTAAGGTGTCAGTCATGCTAAACAAGTACTGTCAATATTAACTCCATTTCAAAACTCCAATTTAATGAAATATTTGTACTATTAATATTTGGGCACTCAAGCTTTACTGTTGCAAATCTTCTTGATGGAGTAAGGAAAAACCCTCAATTTTGTGCATTCCCTGTGTGTGTAAAACTCCAAATGAATTCCACAGCCTAAAATATAGGGATGAAAACATAACTGGAAATATATACTAATGCTGGCTAATTGAAAATTTACGTTGAGGTGAGGAATTAGTCTTGATAATTTCAAGGTATGAATTGAGAAGTAGAACTATTTGCAAATCCTCAATCTGTTAATAATTATTCACTGAAATTTGAGCAACTGTGGATGATGACTGTGTTGAAAATTTTGTAGCCTGATCATAAACAAAGGCCTCCAAAAGCAAAGTATTGCATTTGAAGCAGATGTATACAATTTAACAGTGCCATAAATAGTAACCCTTTAACTAACCACTTACTAAATAGCTACTTTTCCCAAACAAGGCAATTCATTAATTCAGGCTTTATAAACTTCATTTCTAATGTGGATACAGAATTTACTGTGGCCTTATTTTGTCTACACTTTGCTTGCAATACATCTGAAACCACATTAGTGAAACTAAGTGAATAAATTTAGTTCATGACTGTACAGAAAGACAACAGAATTTGGCTCCCCCATGTCAAAACCTGTCATATGACACCTTAAAAAATTAACAACTATTGTGGTGATTAATTTGCTGCACTGATTTACAACAACAAATATGTAGATATAATGCACCAGTATCACTTATGTACTGCATCTTCAATTAAAAAAAAAGACATCTTTATTTAAAATAAAAAGACTGGGAATTATGAAGCTACTCAGCCATCTGTGCTCTTAGGACTGTAGGCTTTCAGCATTACCAAAACAGGATAGAAAATACACATTCCTGATATATAATTAAAAGTGGTGTTTGGGCTTCTTTTTTTTTTTTTTTACTAGAGTATGTTATTTTAATAAAAAAGTTTTTGCACGGGAAGTGACTATTTTAACAAATTACATACATAAAAAGAAACCAGTTCTTAGAACAAAATCTTGGTTCAGGTATCTCTGGAAACTCCTAATCTATTAAGCAGGTTTATCTTTTCCATCAGGATCTCTCACATCTCTCAGAATAATCTCTTTCAGCTTCAAGGATCGAAGGCAGTTAAATTTCTGTGCCTATTTGGTCTGTTTTCCTTACTGAGACTATTATCAGCCTAAAAAGGTAAGAATTAGGATTAAACTGTCTTCACATATTTGCAATAGATACTCCTGAACCAATTCATTTAATAGAATTTAGGGGTTCAGATAACTTTTCAAGTAGAAATTTTGAGTTAAAATTGAATGAATAGTTTAAAATATCACAAATATTAATAAATGTAAAATATAAAAGGTTTTATTGTCACTGATGTATCTTTGAAAGACATAATTTTTTTGACTCACAACATTGAAATTCCTAACAAGTTTCTTTCCACCTAATGATTGTAATTCAGAGAATCTATTAGGGAAAGTCTGTAGATAAAGTACAGCTTCTCACCAGTGTCTGAAATTACACTAAAAATATCTTTTTGTGCAGACTTTAGGGATTCCTTAGCAAATAGATCACACCATTCTGAGACCTCTCAGCTGCTCTCAATCTCTAGATGCCTTCAGGAATCCAGACACAGGAAAATAAAGTAAAAAAGGATCAACAGCGAAAGAGACCCAGATTTACTGTGACCTCCTCTTGGTGTTACTTCCACTGTACAAAGAAATGTAAGACACTCAGATCTGAAGATCATAAAAAAAGCCTGTGAATGCTCCCTGTTCCCTTTGATGCCATGAATGACCCTTCCCCCAAAAACAGGACTCTGAGCCATGTTAGTGCAGGGTAAGATAAAAAGTAAAGGTCCTTTAATAACACAGGGCCTACAGCCCACAGGAATACAGGATGACATGCATGTCCCCCAGTTCTTGTTTCCATGGCTTTTATAATAAGATCCCTCCAATCATTGCTTTACACATTTCTCAGTCCAGCCCCAGTCCCACCCCTGGACCAACCCCTGGAATTGGGTCTGGGGTCGTCAAGACCCTCTGTCTTCATCAGCTCTTCTTCCTCAGGCACACAAAGGTCTCTTGGAGTTCATCCAGTTCTGGCTTTTGGGTCACTCTGACCTGTGTTTATGTTTCATTCTGTGGGCCTTCTGATATCCTTCAGCTCTACCTTGGAAAGGAGTCTGAACAAGATTAATTAACTAAAGGAATTTGAGCTCCTGTTCTGGGACAGGGGTAGTGATAGAAAGGCATTAAACTGTTAGAAATATTAACTTTCTAAAAATCTACAACTACCGTGTTCCCAAAATCTACAAAATGTGAAAATTAGAACAGAATCCCTTTGGCATCACCTTCAAATCATTAGTGTTCCTTTACAGTAGGAAACTGGAGGAATTCTGAGGAGAAAGCTGGAGCTTAGCTTGGAGTCAAATGCATCCAGAGCAGCTCACCTGAACCAACTACGCTCCAGGCTCAGAAATCAGCTCCCTCCTTGATGCAAAGCCCATATCTTTGAAGAACTGCCCTCTAATAAAACACGTGTTTGGTCCAAGGAGAACAGAAGTCCATATAAACAATCTGTATTTCTGCAAGGACGTTTTTCTATGTTCTCCTAAATTCTTTCTTAAAGACTTTTCCCAGGATCAGACAAGATTTTTCAAAAGCCTTGGGCTACATGTGGGACTAACCAAGACAAGGGGGAGCTGGGTTTCCACACAATTTAACACAATTTCATAAAGCTGAAGTTTGCAATGCCACAGCGTTCCCTTGTCCACCTGGTGTTGCCCCGCCACAAACACCAGGTGAAGCTCTGAAAATGAAGAGCAACCAAGCAGGAAAATTTCACAGATGTCCTCTGTTGCTCATTACACTAAAACTTAGAATGCTCATATTTCATAGGTCACACAATGTATTGAGAAGGAGTGGAAAAAATCCATTGAAAACCAGATTGCTTTTCCTGTCTGTAACCTTTTCCCCCAGCAATTCATGACTGCACTTGCTAAAATTATGCATGTTTAGCATGTGTGTTACCATAGCAGGCTCTCTCTGCTTCTTAGCTTCCTTTTGCAGGGCTCTAGCAGAGTATGCTAAATAATTATGGTTTCTTTTTCATGCTATTCTAAAGTGCTTCCTTTTCCAGGCTAATTAGTGCTGATATTCAATGCAATTAGTTGAATTTAGAAATTTTCTATGAAAAACGTTGTTCTACAGCTTCTCATCAGCTTATATGAGAGGGGGGAAAAAATTGCACTGATGGTTAAATATCAACAATATATTTGCAGTTTTCCAAAGATCTTTCCGAACAAATAAAATCATGTAAAATTAAACAACCAGGTGAAATACAATTCAAGGTCCTTTATTTCTATTAGAAAGGGGAAGAACACACAAAATAAGATGGGTGAAAGGCCCATAAAATTCAGCTTTTCTGAGAGTAAAACATCAGCTATGAGGTCAAAATAAAAGCATCCATTCATATAAAGTCACATAACCCTAATTTCTAATATATATATATATATATATATAATAAAAAGCAGAATGTGTCAGATTTCAAGGATTACAACACTCATTTTAAAATGTTTCATAAATCAGATACAAGTATTCCATTTAGAGTTCCTCCACAAGTACAACTAGACTGAAATACCTCTTGAATCCACCTTCTTTTGAAGTACTATTTTTATAAACTTTTAGACACATTACTAACATTCTGTGAAGATTTTTGGTATAGCATAAAAGCAGCAAATGAGAAGTGTTGGCTTTTCCATGGCATTTTATCTTTATATTAATAATCATTCTATGTAGTATCCAATAATTTCCGGGAAGATCAAGCCGTCTGCATTCATGTTCTATTAAGTGAATATAATCAATTCTCTCATAGAAGCAAGCTTATAAAGTCATTCCCAACAAAATTCAGAAATATCAACAAAAGACATCATCATCTATAAAAGATAGCTATTTTATATATAATATTTTAAATATATTTCAGTTTCTCTGCAGTAATTTTATTTTGTTTCATCTAATTTTCATTTTCACAGAATTCTTCCTGTTTTTCCTTCTCAAATACTACCCACAGTTTCAACAAGCTATCTCAGACCTGAAACTATGTTTGTCATTAAGAAGAAGCAACATTTGAACAGAAATTATAAAAAAAAAATCATACTCAAATCTTACTTCTGGTGGAAAGTAAAGTCCATTAATTTTCTTCCAGGCTTGGCTTGCCTGAGTAAAAGCTATCTAAATATGCAGGTGCATAAAGGCACAACACACTGAACAACATGGATGCAAACCAAATGGAGAAACTTTAAAATACATTCATGAGAATGGCAATTCTGCTTCATCTACTGAATACATTTAATTAGATATGCATATTCTCCAGGCAAATAATTGCTAGTACAATCCCACAGCAGGATGTATGAAAGTAGATTTTATTTACAGAATTATCTTTCTGACTAGTATCATCAGAGGATTACCAGAGCACTGAAGACATTGCTCAGCATGTCATAGGTCCAATAATGTCATTTACAGTGTTATATTTCTACAGCCTCATTTTCTATGGGTTCAGTCTACATTATTGTCATACCAAAGAAGTATGAGAACAGCTGGATGCACAGTAGCCACGTCTTGTTATGCTCCTGCTATTCAGCAGCTTCAGTGCCATAGCATGTGTCAGTGACTGGAAGGCCTCTAGACATTTTTCCATTCTTTTTGGTGTTTTGGTGGGGGCTTTTTGGTTGTTAGTTTTTGTTTTGGTTTCGGTTTTGTTTTGTTTTTTAATAGGTAATTACTGTCTTTACACTCTGTCTTCAAGATGCAACATCTATCAGCTTCTTCTACTATTCAGTGTTATGCAATCTAACTCCTCTATCTGTCATGCCAATGGAAGCCTTGAGTCCCTGGGGACTATCCCAAGATAACAAATCGTCATGGGAAACACTGAGGAAGACACTCTCAGAAGATCCCTCACTTTGTTTCCCAAAGAACAGCAGGGATCTGCAAATGGCTCTTAATTAACATCCTCAGCAGGTTTTGTAATTCAGTTGGGGTTTGTTCAGCTTTCTCCTCCCCTTTTTAAAACTGAATCCTGGATCCAGGAAAGAAACCCTTAAACTAATGACCGGATTTAGCTGTTATCTATCCCAGATGTTCAGCATCATTTCTCTGGGTTCTATGATAGGAAGGGGGAGGAAGTAAGTCCCACCTCATTATCAGTGTAGCCATCAAATTTCAGAAGAATTTGAGAAACCTCTCTGATGAAATGAGCTGTGGGATGCACGGGCCTGGACCCAGCCATCTCCAGGCTCAACCAGGACCACTGGGCAACCTGCCACTGTAGCAACAACGCCTTCAAAATCATACTTTTTAAAAGCAAACCAGACACAGAACTGACTGAGACAGCTACTCACTGCAGATCCTTGTGTCTCTTCACTCACAGACAATAATATTTTGAAAATAATGCTCAGAGATGTGAATCAAACCTCATCTCTGTGATGAAGTACAGAACTGCAGTCACTACTACATTTTTATGAATGGTATAAACAAAGACATCTGTATTTATAGTTCCATATCCTGTCTATACCTTATGGAGAGCAGCTTATTCAGTATTTTTATTCCATAGATTTATGATGCTGCTCTTATATCTGAAGTTACAGGAATTGTGTCCTAAGTGATATTTGGAAATTAATTAAGGACAAAAATTGCAGGGTCACTTCTTACATTATATGCAGTACAAAACTGCATTTTAAGACCAAATTACTCTTAATGAAACAAAGAAGTCAGTTGTTTGTCTGTTTTTTCAACATACTGAAAAATGGAAAAAAGCTCTGAAGTTTTGGGGTTTTTTTTGTTTTATTTTGGTTTTGTGTTTGGTTTGTTTTTTGGGGTTTTTTCTGTTAGGGCACAATTTCCTTATTTATGTGTTAATCAAGCTACCAGTGCCTTTACACATCTGAGAATTTTACACTGAAATATAAACTTTGAAGTCAAGAAAGTTAATTGGTTTCACTGAGGAAAATAAGCCACTACCTCTGTGACCAGCCTGACCTGATTTGGAGTTCTCCCTTCCTCATAATAAAAAAGAACTTGTACTGATAGGAATGAGTTTTGTTACCCTCTCAAAGTCTCCAACCAAAACATAGCATCCTAATGGCCAATTATACCTCCACATCTGCTGTTGGGAGGAGAACCTCATTACTACTTAATCTGAAGAACAGCCACTTCAATGTTCTCTGAAAAATAAGTAATAGCTGAGTAGCCACATCACCAAGCCAGCTAACCCACAGGAAGCCTTCTCCAAGACTAGCCACAGAAGTCAGGAAAATAGGAATGATTGTTTTGCCATTTGAGGAAAGATGCCTGAAATCCAATTTTGTGTACTTTTTACTACAAAACAGAAATAGCAGCTCCAACACCAGTTCCTTTTGGCTTCCAGCCTAAGATTCTCTCTCAAGATTGTCATTCACTGCATGCTAATACACACATGAAATGAAGAGAAAACCAACCTAACCAGAGCATTTTTGTTGGCTATTGATTTAATGAGCTTATACTTCCAGTAAGTTTATCTCCCTACAAAATAAGAATGTTATGGGTTCCCCCAGGTGGGCCTAGATTTGGGCTCTGGAGTTTGGACTAGGCCGAAGCTGTCAGCTGACTTGAGCTGGGCTGAGCTAACAGCTGACCTCTTCTAGCCAGTAACTTTGTATTCCATACCACATTATGACATCATCTCCAGGGCAGTAGGAACCAGTGTGGGAGTGGTTAAGGCAGTGGCTTCTCAGCCCTCCTCTTGGGAGGACACACGATGCTGTCCCAGGGGGGATGGAGAGGACCAGGCCCACCACTGGCTCACAGGGTATCTCAGGAAAGTCAAATGTGTTGTTCTGGGTCTCTCCTTTCTGCTTGGGTCTGTCTCCCTGGGGAATAAGCTTCTTCTTAAGTAATGTGTAGTTAGGACAGTAGAATTTGTGTGTTCGTTAAGAAGTTGAGGTGGGGAACTTGTTGTTGCAGACTTGTGTGAGTGAATATTTGTACTCTCTTCTAATTGTCTCTTTCTTTCTGTGAAAAATATATGTAGATTTAGTATAAATGCAGTTTGAAGTGTTTTTTTTTTCTTTCCCCTCTCTTTTCCTCCCTTTCCCTGGTGTTAGGAGGGAGGCTTTTCTCTCTGTGCTTGGGGGGGTTGGCAGTTGCTTATCTCAAACCAAGACAAACACCAACAATATTAACAGATTGCATGAAGTTGATTTCTCAAAACACAAACTAAAGAACAGGAAGAGATGCACAGCAAAGTCATACAATACTGGAAAGTCTATGATGTCACCAGCATGCTAACAAACCTTCCAGTTGTATTAATTGTATAAGTAAGAAGGTAAGTTAACCACAGACAAATGTTTTTTGTCAAATATTGCATGAAGTGTAAGGAAAGATAAGGTTGAAAATGCTTCCAATATTTCTTATACAGCACCTCTTTACAGCTCGTGTTCTGATATCTATCAACAAGCTTGACTATAGAAAACACCAGCAAATATTATCTACCTATCCCCCTGCATAGGACAAAAGAGACTTTCCCAATACAAATATCTCTTTTGCTCTCACCCTGTTCAAGATCCTTTGTGAGAGCTCACTTTTCATGCTTGAAATGATCATAGGGTTGATAAGATTCGTGGGAAAGACCAAAAAGACCAAAAGTATGGACATGCTAATTTGCAGCCAGAGGCAGCATAAAGAACAGCTTACAAAATTTACCTTCGAGTTGGTGTGAGACTAAGAATAATTGTAACAGAATAACCTTAGGGTACTGATCAACAGCCAGCAGTGCCCGGGCAGACAGGAGGGCCAACCGTGTCCTGGGGGCATCAGTCACAGCATCGCCAGCAGGGAGAGGGAGGGGACTGTCCCGCTGTGCTCTGCACTGGGGCGACGTCACCTGGAATATTGTGTGCAATTTTGGGCACCACAATATAAGAAAGCTGTTAGAAAGTGTCCAAAGGGGGGCAACGAGGATGATGAAGGACCTTGAGGAGAAGCTGTGTGAGGAGCAACTGAGGGCACTTGGTCTGTTGAGCTTGAAGAAGATGAGACTGAGGGGACACCTCATTGCAGTTACAACTTCCAAGTGAAGGGAAAAGGGGCAGGCACTTACCTGTTCTCTGTAGTGAACAGGGACAGGACCTGAGAGAATTGCCTGAAGTTGGGTCAGAGCAGGTTTGGGTTGGATGTTAGAAAAAGGTTCTTCCCCAAGAGGGTGGTTGGGTGCTGCAACAGCCTCTCAAGAGAAGTGGTCACAGCATCAACCCTGACAGAGCTCAAGTGTGTAGATGATACTCTCAGTCACATGGTGTGACTTGTGGGTATGGTCCTGTCCAGGACCAGGAGTTGGAATCAATGATTCTTGAGGGTCCCTTCCAACCTGGCATATTCTGTGATTCTTATATGAGAAAAATTGAAAAAAAAAATCATAACATCTGAACTCTTTCTGCTACAACAGAGTACAATTTAAGCCATTTAAATTCTGCATGTCAACTTCTGTATCCAAATCAAAGCCAATGGTGTAAATTTGATTTATTAGTCATTATGAAGAAGATTAAGGTTCTCCTTTGTAAAGCTATAAACGCTTCCAAATTATGATTAATTGTAACAGAGTTTGTCAATTACTTATAAATAAGTCTCATACACTGTCACAAGGGTTCCATTCTACCCCTTTATCAAACACAGTCTGGTTAGGCTGAAATTTCTATACTTGTGTTTTTACTTCTACTATTAAAAATTTTGGTTAGGAACAGCTTAGCCATTTTTGAGAGTGAAACCAGGGAAAAGATTTTCTCCTATCAAAAATATTCGTCTTATTTCTTGGGATTTTTTGAGAGACATCTCAATGTGCCCTTGGAGTTGCAGAGAAATGCAGTGCTTCTGGACTGGAACACACCCATCCTAGTCCCTGTGTGATGAGTGAGAAAAAGAAAATATCTGAACTGGGAGAAGTTGCAGTCATTAGAAGAACCTGGCAACTCAACTGTATTTCAGTACTAAGCATGTGTCAATGCACCAGGGAGGGGGGCAGAAAAACACTTTTCCCTTTTTCATAACTTTTATAGGGTTCCACTGTGGCGAGCATAGAGAGAGGACCTCCTGTCCTTCTGTTATTTCCCTCTCCCAGCACCTCCCTCAAACATTCAGGAGCATGTAATGAGAGGCAAAAATGGTACTGCAGGGTGAGCTAAAAATAAAAGGAATACCATGAGAACCAGTGAAGAACTGACTGACAATGGCTCACCAAATAGGCTGTGCCACTCTCCTCCCCCCCAAAAAACTCTTCCAGAAAACCACACAAGTTTCATGAAAATTCATTGAATTTATGTTTAATGAAAATGCAAGAAGGAGAAACTAGATCTTCTAGAGCAAAAACCCGGAGCGCTGAACCCAGACTGGTGAGATATTGGACAGGAAGGCAGACCACCATGAGGGGCTTGAGGGTGAAATGTGAAAGCACAGCAAAAATCAGAGAGAGAAGCAAGGTCAGGCACAGATTCCAGACCTCCTGAGGCCCCAAACTGCACTGTTCCTGTGTTGTAAAGTGTCAGCAAAAAATCAGCCCATCCTAGTCTACTGAGACAGTGCCAAACTTCTATGAATTCAACCCCAGTGGCAAAGACTGCACAGATGGTAACACACAAAGACACATACCTGCACCACATCTACTACAAAATCATGCTCTAAAAACAAAGTCACAGGGTTAAATTCTCTGAAAAATTGATTGCAGCTGCATTTCAGCATATACTTAACATACACTTATATTAGCATATATTTAACATAGACTTCTAAATTTGAGAACTCTGGGGTGTGGCTTCTTTTTTATAAAACAGAGATAACAATGCCATGTAGGCAGAGAGAAAACAGACTGCCCAATGTTTGTGAAACACTGAGGTTATACAGGAATGAGAACCAGCATGTGCACTTAAAAGTTGTATCAAAATGCACAACAGCAGTGGGAAAATGAACAGTTGCACCAGTATCATCAAATGTATAATTTTCTAGTTGTCGGCATCACAAGTTCAAGAAAATGTTGTTTGCATTTCTACAAGAAATACCAGATGTCTCACAATGCATAATAGACCTTACATTTGGTGTATCTTCCTAATTTATCTTCAACTACCCAACTCTAGATTTTCTTGAATTTTCACATTACAGAGAGATGTTATAGAAAATAAAGTTGCCATAGAGATGCATACATTCTTTTCCAAACATTTAGAGAATATAGACACAGTTAATTATTCAGTTCATCACAGAATATTTATATTTTACATGAAATATCCCACCGTGAGAGATATTTTCATGTAAAAAAAACCTAAATAATAGTAAAGAGTATGAGAAAAAGATTAAAATTGTGATCAGAAATAATTTTGTGCATAAATTAGGTAAAATATCGAGTAGTTAGGGCTGTATTCCAAGTGATTCTCTGCTTCTTTATCAGTCATATATGCAGAAGTTTGGGGAGGAAAAGGAGTTGGTTTGCATTTACTTTACAAGTCTACAAAGAACAAAACCAATCTTCTCTTTAAAGAGATAATACAAAAAGAAAGACTAATATTGTAGCACTTTCTAATGGGAGTGAAAGCAACACAATACTGACAAAGAGAATCTGGAGCTGTCATGCAGAAGGCAATCCTTCTGACTGGCAGCTGTGGCTTGGCAATACTGAGACCTTGTGCTATTTGATTAAAACAACATCAAGATGGAAAGATCTCTTCAAATTAGAGGTCATAACCATCAGTCTCTGTTTTTTCTGCAGTTGTCAGAAGTAATACAGGCTAATTAACTAAGTCTGGAGCAATGTCAGACAGGTGGTACTTTTCTTTTGAGGCAATTTGTTAGGAGCCTTGTCACTTCTGACATTCCTCCATAAATCCTGGTGCTCAGTCTCTTCTCCAAAGGAGAAAGCCATGGTGGCTCTCTCGAATATGGAAATGCTTTAAAGGGACTGTATAGTCTCTGTCTAATACAGCAGTAAAAAAACACACCACAGTTTCCAAACCTTATGTATAATTGAGAAAGTGAGATGTACAGGAAATGGAGAAGCTGCTACCAGCAAGGAAACCAGAATAAACATTGCCAATATGAATAGCAGATGTGGTCAGTGCACACCTGCCATTTGAATACCTTCTCCATCATTTTATCAACTTACCCAGCTTGCCTAGTCTCACCATGGTTGCAATAATACATCAAAACCTCTCAACAGCTGAGGAAAAATTATAACATTATGCCCTAATATGTGGCATATTTTTTTTTTAGTTTTATAGTCCTACCAGAGACTTCAAGTAAGTCCTCTAAAAAACCTGAAGATCATATACATAACCAACTATGTAATAAAAATAAGAATCATGTACTGAAATACTCAAATGTGAAAATCCACCAGCAAGCTGAAAAAAAGAAATGTCAGTGTCAAAGTAACTTCAGTTTTCCCTTTTAACTGGGTTTCTTCAAAGAAAAAATAGTTTTTAATTTTCAAAGTTTTTTTAAATTTGTTTTAAACTAAAGAGGAAGAATGAATGCTAAAATCCAACCCCAAATCCCATGAAAATGCAATTATGAAAATATATGTAAGACAAATTGCAGAAACCTTACTTCTAATGAATACAGTTTTTTAAGACTTTAGGAGTCCAGCTGAGGAAACTCATTAAAAGCATAAACAGTACTAAAGTGACCTAAATAATTGACTGTCTATGGTACCAGTACTGTCCTATCTCACAATTAGGCATATTGAGGTCTCATAGAGTTATAGACTCGTCTGTTGGAAAGGTCAAATTTTAAAAGCTTTTACATGATGAATAACTGTTTTTAAACACTCAGTTTTACTCCCTAGGGTCAGGTGTGGATCAAGATATCCTACTAGACTACCTAACAGATCTCTTACTCAAAAACTTACTCATATGCATGTGGGAAATATGATCATGACATCAGCTCCAGGGGGAGTTTTCAACATACCCATTATAGTTAGGAAACTTAATTTCCTTTGATTTCAATATTTATTTCCAGACAGAAAGTATCTGATTTACAAGCCGAAGTCTTGATGTCTTACCTGAAGATGTGTCAATTACTTAGTGATATTTGTCTGGGAATTTTCAAGGAAGAATAACATCAAAGATTCAGAAGCCCTTAAAATAGATAATGTATGTTCTGGTTTTATACATTTAAAAAATAAAAATCTCTGGTCATTATTTGGACACGTTTTGTCTACAAATAAATCTGTTTGACACTAAATTACTGTCATGCTAGTCAGGAAAGTCAAAGCTCTTAATTCTGCTGTGTAAATGTATTTTTGCTAACAGGAATCACTTCCATTGTGTACTAGCCTTCTCTTCTTGAGCTGACATTCACCCAAGCCATTATTCTCTGTAGGAGAATCTTCTTGCTATGCAACAACAACCACTTTTGGATTTAAAAAGGCCTTTAAATGTTTACCTTTAAAAATGCCAATCATCTTTAAGTGGAAGGGTGTTTTATTTTTAATTCTAACTAGCACTGTCAACTGCAAAGATATTGACTTCAAGAAGCACGGCAGAAAAGCAGCTAAATTCATTTTTCTTATATAAGAAAAGCAGCTAAATTCATTTTTCTTATATATATATATATATCAAGATTTGCACAGATAGTGTCATTTTGGCTTCTGCTGCACAAGAAACTAGGAATTATGACATTTTCAGGAGACAGTTCTACCTTAGTTCCCACGATTGCTTCACCTCCCATAGTTTTAATGTGGTTGTAAACAGTAAACAATTTTTTTTCCCCACCATGTTTTCAGCAATGAAAATGCTGATTGTCACCACAGCACAAAGCACTATTACTAATCTGCACACAGAAAGATAGGTCAGAATGCATGTTTGCTTGTGTCAGGGGACTAAGACAAATTGTATGTGCTGTGCCAACACCTATACCATAAAGTTATCCCTCAGGAAAAAAATCACACCTCCTAAAGAGATGTACAGGGCATTCAACAACAGTTCTTTATCTTGCATTACACTAACTGTTGGTTTCCATGACAAATGAAAGACTGCAGCAGAAAAGGTAACATATTTGCTTAGCTTTTAAACCATAATGGTAGGACACCTGCTGAGAGAGTTTCATTAGAGCCAACTATGTAAAGCCAAGCTTATTTTCAAGAGTAAGCAGCAGTGTCTGAAGCCTTGCATTTGCTTTCTTTGGAATTAGACTTTGGATTTGACTACCTTTTTGGAGATTAAAAATGGCTCCTGCTAATAAGCAGAATATTTTCAAAGGAAAAGGTCATGAAGATTTCATTTTACCTTTCTTTTTCTGAATTCAAACATTTGGGATTTTTTTTCCACCATGATGTCTGCATGTTTATATTCTTTCAAGTTTAATTTACTCCACAGCTTTTTCTTCCAAAAGTTAAACTTTTCAGAGGTCTTACCCAGAATGTTTCTCATATAAGTGATAGAAGTATTTCAGTGATCATATAGAATCACAAAACCATTCAGGTTGGAAAAAACATTTAAGATTATTGAGTCCAGTCATTAATCTAATGCTGCAAGGTCCACCACTTATTCCAGGGCCACCACTAAACCATGTCCCTAAGCACCACACCTAAACATTTTTCTTTACACTTTACCTTGTCTGCAGTTAAAAGGTTGGAAAAATATCAGGGTAGAGCACCAATTCAATGCTTAAAATGGTAACCTGCCTTAAGTTCAAGTATAATATCCTTGTCTTTATAAGAATTCTTACTAAAACGTAGGAAGGGAAAAGACAAGCAAGTGAAATAACTCCAAATTGTTTCAAGCTGAACATCTCTATGATGTTTTAAGTCCAAGTCAGCTGAGATGTTGCAGACTTCCAGATCCAGATATGTCAGCACAAAAGTGAGTGATCACCCTGATAGCCCTTGCACAGCAAAATACATCAGGGGCAGCTGCACACACAGCAATTTCATGGGAGGCAGCGACAGCTCCTTCCAAGACAGATTATTCTTACAACATCTTGATTTCCTCACTACACGGTCTGCAAGTCAGGCCAGTTGCCCAGCAGATCTGATGCAGGTGTCAATTCTCTTTAGGCAGCACATGGCAAATATCTGCTCTGCACCCCAGCCTGCCTGAGGCTGCTCCTGCAGAATTCAAGAGGAGCCCCAACATCACTCAGCTGTGCAACAGGCTTTCATCAGCTTGAGGGTAAGAACTATTTTCCAAATCAAGAGTTGTGCTGTCACCTTCTAGGCAGTTTCCCAGGGATATGTAGGGGGAGGACGTCTCCCAGTGGTATAGGAAAAAGAATCCCATGTAAGTGACACAATAGAAACAAGATCCTGCAGAACCTATCACCTGAGGTGAAGCAATCATCTGTTTCAAAATTGGGGTGAATGGGAGTCTTCACTGCCTCAAATGCCAAATACAGGACTTACCTGCTTTTCAAACATTTGCATTCTCTCCATGAATTTCTTCATTCTCTCATGTACTTCAGCTTTTCAGAGACAGAGCACATTATACAGTCTAAGTCAAGTGTCTTCTGGTCTGAAGCAACTATTAGCTACTGCATTTACATTTTAGGACATTTTGATTTCTAATTCTTTCTTCTGATACAGCAGAATTCCCTCTCCTACATGTATGTGATATATAAATCTATACAATTTCTGAATCAGAAATACAGTTTCAATAGCTCCTTACTGTACCTTTTATTTTAACACATCTTGTAAAACCATTCCTACAGACATGACAACAGAATTGTTATGACCCTTCTTTTCAAAATTACTGAAGAACTTCAAAAATTGGTGAGTCAAAGCTAACTACTTCTCTGTGTTCTTCTCAGCTTAAGCATGACTGCCTCACTCTTCTCTGAGCTTTTACGACCTGCAGCTCACAGAATGCATTTCCAGATCTGTATATTTTAACAGAAATGCAGCATTGAGCACACTTGCAACCTGTCCCCAACTCCTAACTCTGGATATAATGTGCTTTGTATTACAGTGCATGAAAATGATAAACTGCAATTAACACCTTGGTAGGTTGTACACAGAGTTGGAGACAGTTTCTATTGTGTGCATTGAGACTGAATTCCTGTAGCTAAAGCAGAAACAAGAAGCAGAATAAGAAGACATACATTTGGATAGAAGAACTGAGGCACAAAACCAGTAACTGTTCCACCTAAAGGAAGAAATACCATCTGCATTAAAGTCAGGAAAGGAATGTTTTCATCTTGAATCTCAATCTGATCATGAATCCAGATCTCAGTAAGTACTATCAATGCTCTGCAGATTAGATCATCAGAACACAGAACACAGGTTATCCCATCTGGATAACAATGGGGATCTGCAGTGTTGTTCTTTAACAGGGCTACGTGTCATTGCTGGAATCACAGAATAGTTTAGGTTAAAAGGAACCCTTAGGGTCATTAAATCCAAGCCCCTTGCAATAAGCAGGGACATCATCAACTAGATCATATTGCTCAGAGCCCTATCCAGCCTGACCTTGAATGTTTCCAAGCATGTAGCATCCACCACGAAGAAAGAGAAGTTTTATCAAGTAATGCACAAAAACCCAGAAATGCAGTATTAGACTGGCATAACTTTGCCTACTCAAAACCATGTCATTAATGAAATCAATCACAGATAAGAGGAATTATGTAATTTTAAAATCTCATCATGAACAACTTGCCAGCAACATCCAAAAAGTACATACTTATTTTTTTCTTTTAACTCACTCTAGAAAAATGAACAAAACAAAACAAAAAACCCCCAAAACCTACTTGGCTGAAAACACAGCTTTGCTTCCCTACCTGTTGCCACATAAAACTGTTTCTCAAACTAATAACTACTGTCGGCAAACAAAATGATTATGATTAAACAACTCATTTTCTTTCTTTAAAGATTCCTGAAAAACCCTGATGTTCTCACAGTAAACAGCTGCCATTCACAACTGCCTGCTAAAAATAAAAACAAAATATCCTATTTGAACAGATAATGGAATTTAAATGAAAAAGAAAAGTAGGTTCAGTTTGTGGTTAAAATTACTCTCCCACCCCCAAAACACACTATAATGCAATCAATGGAGTTCTGGCACATGCTAAATACATTTGTAGATAATGTAGGCAAAACACACCACAGCAGATCAGATGAATAAGTACCATTCTGTGTGGCTGGCAATGCATTTAGGGGAAGGACTGGGAAGCTGTCGTGCCAACAGCAGCCCACAAAGCCTCCTTTGGATCTGCTGTGGGGCTATCTCAGTTCTTCCCCTGCATCCTTGTCAGCTTGAAATATCCAGCAAAATGGATGGAAATTTCCTATTCAACTGTTATACACTTTTCAAACACAAGTAAAATATAAGTCCCCTTAATGTTGTTCCAGGGAAATTATGGGGTCAACTTCAATACACGGTTTTGTATGAAACAACCTATGCTCTTCTCTGATATACAGTAGAAAGTGCAGGGATATTTTAAGCAAAAATGGTCCTGACAGTTTCTTATAAACCTTTTATTTCCTTTACCACAACAACAAATTGCTGCCCAGAGCTAATGCCGGCTAAAATAAGCACATGTTCCTATTTTCCTTAAAATATTCATGTATCAAATTAAATTTTGAATTTCACATGGCTTTGCCTCACTCCTGACAGTTCTAATTACTGATTTACTTTTGGTACCAGCAGCTTATATTTATACAGCATTCTCAATCACAAATTCTTCAAAGCATTCTGATAAAGAGATCTCTCGCCCACCACTCCGATGTAGATCCTGTTGGGAATGAACTTTATTCTGGGCCAATCATGTTATAATTTTACAAAGAGATGAGAAACTTGGGTAAAATCCTATGGGGAAAATTGAAACAGACAGTACAGTTACCACGTCAGGATTCTTTGCCAGGCAGTTAACTCCCCTAACTCCTGCCAAAAGACCACATTTAATGTCAGAGAGTAATCTTGCTTATATTCTAGCAATTTCTTACTCTAAATGATGCAATAAAATGTAACACAGTATATTCAGCATAAATCTAACATTTAAAAGTCTGAACTGCCGACTTTATAGGGTGTTATTATTTGCATGTACATGCATGTTCACTGACAGTACATTTGCTTCCATTTAAAAAAAAATCCTTAAAGTCCATTTAGTCTATTCAGTGTTATCATGGATAAAAGAGCACAGATAATTTGAAAAATATAAATGCTATAATTTGGTTGTAGCCTCTTATGTAAATGACTGAGTAGCCATTAAAACAATGACTTATTCCCAACTACAGCTTTATCAGAAATATAAAGAGATAAAGCTGAAGATCTTTGCAGATGGATTATGTTTACAGTCAAATCATTAATCTACACATAATTCATATGAAATGTAGGTAAAAACTATTAAGGTAAATAGTGCCACTCATTCTTCCCTCATAATTAAGACAGCAGATTAGGATGAAAAGGGGAAGAGATTATTGAAATATTACATACAACCTTATGCTTTTTACAGTCTACATGTCTTTAAGCATGTTTCCATATTACCCTCCAACACTCACATTACTAATTTATCCTCCACCTTTTTTCATTCTCAGTCTCCTAAATCACACAAAAACTTCACTTCACACACTCTTATTTTCATTACAATAATGAAGGGATAAGAAATTGCATCAGTCCACATATGTGTAGACAGCAGCCTCTTCATAAGTTTCATCAAATAAAAGAACCCAAAACTGACACACACACAAACCCCGAAACAGCAAACCACTGATCTGAATTCAGAAAAGCTGCCACATCCACAGGATTTAACTGCTGAAAAATGGCACAAATACAATATTGCACATGGAATTCCAGGAGCCATACAGGCATACAAACTCAGCATATAAAGTACATTTTAAAAAGCACAAAAACTACTACTTGAGCTAACTTGGGGAAGCTGAGGTGCTGAAAAACCAGAAGGTAAGTTTTATTTCCACAAAACAGCTGGTGGAAGCAAAAGCTGTCAAATCTAGCACTAGGTGTAAACCAAACAGATACAAAATACCTAGACCCAGTCACACTGTCTGACTCCTTTACAGGCAACTAAAACACGTAAACAAAAAAATATTCATAATTAAGTCATTCTTTCAGTACATGTTGCTGAAGAACATCACTCTTTCTTCTAAAAGAGCCAATAAACAGGGCTAATAGATGTTTAATTTGAAGTCCATTTTCTTGTATGTAAGTGATTTTTCCAACCTGAGGTAATGTAAAGCCAGGCAATGCACACACCTCACTCCTCTGACAGCCCATTTGCTTTCCTAACAAAGAAATTAATAAGTAGATAACATGAAAACAAGCTCCAGCCTCCTCCACTTCTACATGTATAGTCTTCTTTGTGTCTCACATAATTTCTTCCCATTTTAGCTTTCTTCCCTTCCTACTTTAGGATCAGAGGTAACAACCACCTTGTTGTTTCATGGAACTGACAGAAACCACTTCTCCTTCCTCCACCAGACCTACCAAAATGTGCCACCACCTGCCAGAATGAGCAGAACAGACATTAGGTGGCAATCATGGAACCATAAATATACTGAGTTGGAAAGGACCCAGAAGGATCATAGAGTCCAACTCCTGGCCCTACGCAGCACAACCCCATGAATCACACCATGTTCCTGAGAACATTGTCCAAACACTTCTTGAACACTGTCAGGCTTGGTGCTGTGACCACTACCCTGGAGAGCCTGGGCCAGCACCCAACCACCCTTTAGGTGAAGAACCTTTCCCTAATATTCAGCTAAAACCTTCTCTGACTCAGCTTTGTGCCATTCCCACAGGTCTTCACTGGTATCTAGAGAGGAGAGATCAGTGTTTGCTCCTCTTGTGAGGAAGTTGTGGAAGTTGTGATGAGGTCTCCCCTCAGTCTCCTCTTCTTCAGGCTGAACAAGCCAAGTGGCCTCAGCTGCTCCTCATATGGCTAATGTAATACAGCCACCCATTTGAGGCATCCCTGACAGTACCTGATGTTTACTGGAACACTGTCCCGTTCTGATTTGCTAGTTTAAAGCAGCAGTCCTTTTCTGTTAATTGAGATGCAAACCATTGATAGGTATCTGTTGTAAAAGTCATATTGAAGCAGGATTTAGTACTAAGACATGAGAAAGTTAAGGTGTGTCAGAAGTGAAGTGGACAGCAATTCTTATGTGCAGGTTGTCTCTGCAGGATCCTGCTTTCCTGGAAAAGAAGGGCTGTGCTTTGGTGATCTCCTTTGTCCAATCCACTTTTCCTTCCCCACCAATCACCAACTCCTACTTGCATCCCACCACATGTCTCACAGATTTCTTTTTAACTATTACAGCTGTCTCTCCTCCCATCACAAGTACTGCAGCTGAGGGATCTGCAGGGAGAAACCCTCATTATCTATCTAGAGGCAACTTCACAGCAGTGCTTGCTGCTACAGAGAAGTGGCAAGGAAAGCACAGCCTGACCCCTGCAGTGCCAGATGGAGACACACTTTGGGACAGCCACAAACTGCAAGAAAACCATTGACAAATACTAACAAATCTTTACTGAGCAGATGCAGACTTTAAACTTAAAACCTGATCTCCAAAGTGCTACTTCTTCTCAGGGAGTGCTGGCACTTGGCTGGGAAGGCTTTTTGTCCCCAGAGGAAAGGGAGGGCATAAAAATAAAAATAAATCTTTCTTCATCACCATGTTCTACAAAATGGCTTGGGCATTTTACAAGCCTGAAAATAAGCAAGCAAAAGAGATCAGCATGAAGTAGTGATGCCAAAGGATTTTTGTTCTGATTTTCACATTTTGTAGATTTTAGGAACACAGTAGCTGTAGATTTTTAGAGGGTTAATATTTCTAACAAGTTTAATGCCTTTCTATCACTACCCCTGTCCCAGAACAGGGAGCTCAAATTCCTTTAGTTAATTAATCTTGTTCAGACTCCTCTCCAAGGTAGAGCTGAAGGATATCAGAAGGCCCACAGAATGAAACATAAACACAGGTCAGAGTGACCCAAAAGCCAGAACTGGATGAACTCCAAGAGACCTTTGTGTGCCTGAGGAAGAAGAGCTGATGAAGACAGAGGGTCTTGACGACCCCAGACCCAATTCCAGGGGGTTGGACAGGGGTGGGACTGGGGCTGAACTGAGAAATGTGTAAAGCAACGATTGGAGGGATCTTATTATAAAAGCCATGGAAACAAGAACTGAGACACATGCATGTCATCCTGTATTCCTGTGGGCTGTAGGCCCTGTGATATTAAAGGACCTTTACTTTTTATCTTACCCTACACTAACGTGGCTCAGAGTCCTGTTTTTGGGGGAAGGGTCATTCATGGCATCAGTAGTCAAACAGCCTCAAAAATGTTACTTTGACTGGAACTGTTTTGCAAACACCACCATAAAAAAGGGAAGTACCATACAATCAACCAAGGTTGAAGTGTACTTGTCAACATGAGAGAAGGAATATGGATACTAATCTGGTAATAGTCTCCAGCCAACAGCATAAGGAGCTGTAGTACAGTAAATATTAGAAATTAAAGTCACCTCAAAGAGGGGTGAAACAGGGATGAGAATGTGGGTTCACATCTTCCTTCCAAAACTTCAATAGTTCTTTTAAAGAGAACCAACATTCAATTGTTGGTATAATTATGTAATTCACTCATTAAGTGGACTTAGAGCTTAAATCCAGATGTGAACACTCGATCATTTAATATAACTTGCATAGATGTCATTAGGTTTTACCTACTTGTCCATAATGTGAGTCAAATAATTCATACTTGGCTAAAATATACCATTAATTAAATTGAAAACACTGAAAAGTGAGAAATGTAAAACATCTGTATTATCTTTGTTGTTAAATAATACAATCTTTTTTAAGGGGAAAATCAAGTTATGGTCCAGAATTTCCCTCTGTGTTGCATGAACTATCCAGACCTTCTCCTACATTGAAAGAAAAGTAACCAGAGACCTTATCTGAAGTAGTTTCTTCAGTTCATTATTTTGCTGCCTGCCTTCTCTAACATCCCTTGGAAACCTGACAGGCAGCGTGTGCTCTGTGCCAGCCTCAGCAGCGACCTGGACGACATGTACTGGCAGAGCAGATGATGGGTGATTTCCCTCATCCTTGTTATTCACAGCACCACTCATCTCATCTCCCAGCCTCTTCTGACAATCTCCCCGGCTGTGCACACGGGGATTCCACTTTCAACCAACAGGACTGCACTGACAGCTTGTGTTTAATTGCTGATTCACTGTGATCCCTGTCTAGAGCCAATTAGAACCCTAAGTCCACAGTTTTGATGTTTCCATGTCAGGACATGATGATTTACTTACTTAGAGAAATGCTCTAGGGCTACTTGGTTTTGACAGCGTTTCTATTAAGAGAAGATAATTCAGTGCTCAAAGATTGGGCCTCCAAGACAATCCTCCAAATATTTCTGAGAAGGCACCTGAATCTCAGCCAAACCTGTCCCTCAAGAGATTCTTCAGCTTTGGGCAAGAGGTCTGTCTCTCGCTCTGGCTGAGAAAATGTTTGTTTTTTCCTGAGAGATAACGGTCCTGATTGGCTAGACAAGGCTAAGGGATGACACCATGGTTCAGATGAGGAAAAGCTGGCAAGTGAAACTGGGTGAGCTACCAGAAAGTCTGCACCAAGTCGAGTCTTCCTCTCAGTTTTCAAATAAAATTCCAGAAATCCTTAACTCTGTTCTGATGAGCAACAAACAAAATATAAATTGCAATAACTTTCTCTATGATAAATTATTTCCATGAACTGATCATTGTGATATCTAAATTCTTATTTGAGTTTTCTTTTAGAGGATTTTTCCACTCTGAATTTCTTAACTCACACCCTTTCATAAAATATGCATCCTGTACTCCATATTATACAGAAAACAATCCCTATTCAAATTAATGTATGTGTTCTAATGTGACTCAACTACCTTAAAAAAAAAAAAAGAAAAAAATACAAGTATTTGGAAACACTACTTCTTAGATAAGAAAAATATCAACATTTCACATTGTATGTTTGTAAAACTGTGAATCATTTTACAGCACACATAGTTAACTATTTCTGCATTTAGAAAATGCAGAGTAATCTCTACTTTGTAAATATGTTGTGAACAGCAGTAATAGATGTTGTAGTATCAGTGCATGCTGCATTATTTTAGTAATGCAATTCAATCTTATAAACTAGAGGCACAGTAGCTTATAAGCAGCACTGACTTTTTAAAATAATTATTGAACTTTCTACTATATGCATGCTCTTAATTACCCAGTGTTTAGGAACAAAGGGAGGGAACACAAGCAAATTGGTATCCAAATAAAACAACCTGCCTATGCAATCTGACCATTTAAGGTCACCTTCATATCTAATCACCTTCTGGGACATCTTATTACTTATCTCTGTTCTACATTCATGACTCTTTTTTAATTAGCAGCTGTAGCATAAACTGGTCTGGTTTTATTCCAAATGAAACAGCAACCAGAAGTTACAGATAGGAATATCTTTATGCCTCACTACATGGCTTTTTCAATTTTTTTGTTGACAACTGAGTATTAAACTGAACCAATGAGGAACTTCTCTAACTTTTATACCCATTTGCCTATGGGAAGAAGAAAGACTAGCTGTACTTCTCTTTAAAATTACCATTACAGAAATCATAGAATCAAATTAGAATAATTCCCCAGAAGACACCCATGGGAAACCTTTAAACTTTTAATATGCCATTAAAATAAAACGTACATTATTGACCAGAGAAAGGCTACTGGCAATTGTACATATACCAATAAAAAAGGAACAGGACCCTTCCAAAATCTGGCTGGTTAGAAACTCTTGTTAGCAGGAGGAACAGGAATGGGAAGCGGTGATCTGGGTAATGATTTCTGGGAAATTAATTTTGACACCAAGGAAGTCATTTGACTTTTGTGCACAGAGTAATAAAATGATAAATCTTTGCTGGATTAACGTGTTGGAATAGACTGGATGATGAAAGTGTTTTGGCACTGGGTTATGAGATAGGTTAATAGGACATTTTTGAAGCTATTCTGCTCTAATACTGAACTGACAACTATAATAACTATGAGTCATCACATCTCACCAAGACATGGAGTTGCAAGGATGAAAGTGATAGCAAACTGCTAACAAGGCTTTACTTTCAGAGTTTAGGAGAAATGTCACCTCTTGGTCCCTGCTAAGGCAACTTGTGACTATACATGTATTTTACATCAATTGAAAGTTCACACAAGCAGCAAGTGTTAAAAGACCCATAATAATTTCAGTCTAATCATATGATTAATATACAAATTTAAACATATTGAAGGTTTTAAGGAGATTCTCAGAATCCTTCAGAAACTCAGGGTAATTTTTAAAAAGCCTCCTAAAACTTACCTTTCATAATTTAAACTACATGCCCACTACCATATAAAAAAAAAAGTGCCTTAAGCTACCACTGCCTTTCAATTAAAGTATCAAGTGAAGAAGTACCTCTAACAAGATATTTCCAAGTGTACCAGGTATTGTTACAGAGTGTATTGATACAGACCCAAACCCAATTATCATTAAAAATCTGTACCCTAAAGGAAAGATTTAGATGAAACAGTCATGGCCTACAGACTCAATGGCAGAAATTTTGAAGTGCACAGGTATCTCGTTTCAACAGTTTTCAGCTCGTGAATGGTGCAAAGCCAAAAAATGTTCTCAGGTTTGTAATGGGGCAGAAAACAGCATTAATAAATATAAAAACCTTTGCCGGTACAACAACAAGAAAGAAACCAATCCAAACAAACAAACAAAAAAACAACCCAACAATTCCCCCCCCCCAAAAAAAACACCTCCACCATACACAAGCAGATTGTATCTATGAACCAGTACATTAACCCAACAGTAATTTCTTTCCTCCAAAAATAAAGAGGATAAGTTTGTCAGATCTCATATAATTAAATTCTGTGTGGGATGCTGGGACTATTTTGTTATGTATGTATTCATTTTATTCTGGCACTAGAAATGGACAAAACAACACGGATTTTGGAAGAACTTAGGAAATACATAAATTCTCAAGGTGGTGAAGGCCAGGCCTATTTTCAAAGGTTGAAGTGTTTCCAGGTAAGCTTAATACTGTGATGCCTTTCATGTCCTATTTCTGTAGTGGTCACATATTTTCAATTACTGTTGATCCATAACACTATAACCAGCTGAGAACACATACAGTGTAGAGCTGGCAATCTGATATTTCTACATACACAGGGCAATCTTCCACTGGAAGCACAACCATAATCTCCCTAGGCTGATATATCACTTCACACTAGATGATCCCTAACACTCCAGGTGATCTTTGACAAGGAACAGTACACAGCTGGGCAACAACAAAACAATTCCAATAAAAGATTCTAACCATAAGAAACTCTCAGACTGATATATAGCTCCAGGCTTTTAAGTATTGTTCTGCTCCCAAACTCTCCTGTATTTTGTCACTACTAAATTCATAATGCCATGCCTAAAACCAACTTCCCCCTACCATTCCTCTCCCTTGTGGTTTTCCTCCTATGGGATTTCCAGACTGGCTGAGGTATGATGTAGATGCAGAAATGGATATATCAGAAGAAGCAACCATGACCCCCTCTCTTTTCAAATGTCCTTTTAGCACTGATGGACAGGTACTCCTATAGCAATTGTGCTCCTGCTACCAGCAATCTGATCACAGTTACATTTGGAGAGCCTGTGAGAAAGCATCCATTCCTGCTGTTATTCATCTTTCTATTAACCACCATCTCTTATTTACAGGGGTTTTCCCCAGCAATCCCTCATTCTGGATGCTGTAACTCTTCTGATTTGAGAATACAGTAGAATTGCTGTACAATCATGAAAGAGTAACAAAGCATCAGCTAAAGAGGCAGTCACAGCCAGCAACGTGCTTATCTGTCCTCAAGGAAAGTTGCTGTGCAAGGCTGGAGAAGGAAGCTTTTTACCCTTTATCACAACAGCCCATGAACCCCACAAAGCATAAGATTCCTGCTCCAATATCCTCCACAGAAGCCCATGATATGCAGATGGGCAGCTTAGCCCATGCAACTTTCGCCAGGCTGGGAACAATATTGCTTCCATTATCTCTCTGAAGTCCATCTGCTACAGAGCAGCTCATGCCACACAATGGCCCTGCAATTTTTACAGGCTAGCCCTGAAAAAAGCAAAAGTGAAATTGTGAGACTCACTTTTATCAGCAAAGATGCCAAATCTTAGACAATAAAATGAACTGATAAGTCTCATTTTCTTTGTAAGCCATTTACAGTCCAATTTATTTTACAGCTCTCATGAAAAATTAAGAATTTAATTTCAATTAACATTTAAAATCAAGCCATTTCTGTTCCAGAATGACCACCTTTCCCAGTTAAGAATCTATACTTTGAATATAAATGACTGAAAGCCTCATTTAGAAGCATTTCATATAGAAAGCATCAATCATGCTTTATTGGACCTATTATAAGATTCGTTTCCTTTAATTTTGAGCATTATTGAGGTGAGACAAAAGTTTTGAAAGACTTAAAAAAGCCAACCTCTTAAGTCTCTTTCAAAAGCAAACACAAACTTATATCCAATTAGTTTTAGTGAAAATCTCCTTCTAAGTCACTTTTGCAGATGAAACTCAAGTGTTTCTGTTCATTTTTCATTCTTTTTTTTTAAAGTTAGATTAATTCTTTCATAGTCAGTAGAGCAATATGAAAGCAATAGCTCAAGCTGTTTGGAAGTAAAAAAAAAAAGCCTTTGGAAATGTTTCAATGAATATAGTGTACTAGCTGTAAGGACATTTCAAACACAGCAATTATATAACATCATAAAGAAAGTCTATTAAATCCAAGCTGTGTGGATAGCATAAAAAAGTTTAAACTCCTGTGCATAAGATACATTTCAGGGAACAAAATGTACAGTCCAAAGACATTTGATACAAATAAAACTTGACATATTTGGGAAAAAAATAAAATCCTGAATAACACTGACTCCATTGTTTTTAGTCTCTGTGATTTCTGCAATTCTTATAATTACTTGAAATAACACTTGTAAAAGCATCTCCCTTCTGTGCCTGCTCTCTACTGTAAATGAACCTGCACACCTGGTTCCTCCAAACAGGTTATTCAGATGCTCTGTCTGAACTATCAACTGTTCCCTTATTCAGACGGTCTACAAAGAGCAGGGCAAATTTTCCCCAATAGAACAAATCTGTGGGTAAGATGTTTGCATATACCTGTGTATCAGTAGCCTACTTTTCTCTGGTCAAATGCCAACACAATCAGCAGATCATAATTCTTGCCTGTCAAGCACTGCGCACCAGAGTGTTTCTTCTCAATTAACAAAGGCAATTAAGAATCATGAATATTAAAGGCAGCATTTAAACCTATATTTGCTAATTGATGCTACATCAACTGGTGAAGACAGGTGAATTAGCAATAGCCAATTTGCAATCTGCACAAAAGTGCTTCACATTCTTAACTCCTTCTGGTCAAGCTGAGGTGCTTGACTGCTCAGGTATCAAGCTCTTTGAGTTATCCAGATGCCACTTGCAGAATCTCATTGTCAAACACCACATACACCTTCTCACAAGGCTGTCATAGTGTGTCCTTTAATATTATTATTTCACAGCAATTTTGAGAAAAGACACGACTAAGAGTAGGAGTATTTCTAAACAAACCAAACCAGGGAGGGTAATTGCTGATGGAAAAGTAAGATGCAGTAGAAAGGAAGGAAGCTTGCACATGGAACTGAAAAAAGAGAGAGAAAAACTCGCAAATTGGTATCACTTAGGTAGGAAAGAGACTCTAGCTTCCCATACTATATAATTTGTAAATGCCTTTTTTTTCTTCCCAAATTAGGACAAAATGTGAGCTGCAATTTCCTTTTAAATTGAAATTCTTTTGCAAAATTTTCAAGTGTATGGGACTATTTACTACAAAGGGAGAAAAACCCAGACAACCTTAGCGTTTTGAAAACAAAAATGAGACCTTAGCAGATTTTTCTGAAATGGAAAATTTTCCGTAATGAAATAACATTAAAAAAAATAATCAATGGGTTAATATTTCCCCAAAATGTCACTGAATAGTTGTTAACCCATTTTAATAGACATTTCTTCAAACACTAAAAGGGTTCTTGACATAGTAAAGCTTCCAGTATAATGCAGATGAATACAACTCTACAATGCAAATGCATTTGAATGTCAATCCATCCAATTCAATAGCTAAGTTGTGACAATTTGAGATGTTAAAAAAAAGCTGGTTATTAATGGAATTATAAATTTTTAAATACCTTCATTAAAAGAAATAATCAGTCCAGTGAAAGAACACAAATTTCCATAACTCTTCTTTGCAGTGTCCCCATATGCAAAAAAAAAAAAAAAAAAAAAAGGGCTAACAAGATGATAAAATTAAAATGATGAGAGCCTGATGCCATAACTCCACTGCAAAGAGCAGGATGCTTTTCCTGAGTTTCTCATGGCACTTTTGAACAAGTGCACACACTCTGAAATACACAATTCTTACAAGGAGATTTGACTGAGGACCAGTCATATCACGTTGACTAAGGTTGGAATGAAGAGAAATCCTTGGAGGGGAATCACAAAAGGAATTATGTACAGCTATACAGTATACTGGAAGAGTTTTCCACTAAATACTGCCTTTTAGCTTTTTCTAGGAATGACTGGGACTCTTGCTCTAAAATTAAAGAAAGTGACTGTGATCCCAGACCACTGGGTTCTTCCTGACCACCAGCACAAATACCCCGACAAGATCTTGTGGGGCTCTACTCTTTCTATCCTTTCATTAGCACTGCCAAGTTCTGCATAGTACATGGTGTGGAATCCTTACAGCTGTAGCATCACCTGGTGGGTCACGACACTGCTGGATCTCATCCTGGAGCACATCACTGCCATAATTCTAACAGAGGACAATAGGACTCATTCTGTAACCATTGTGTTGCAGTTACTTATCAATAACTTCCAGAAGCCTCCTGATCCACACATTTTGGTTGCTTCTTTCAGGAGGAGAACTTAACCAGCCCAGGGGTATATGAATCTCAGATTCAAGGAATCAGGGATGTCAGCTCAGCAATGCTCAGAATTTCATTGCCACTCAGAAGTAGCAAATTGCCTTCATTCTTCCCATAAGAGCAAGGAGCAGACCTCTCCTGCAACAGAACTGACACAGCCTAGTGTTCCACTTTCCCTTCCACTTGCACACACACACACATATAAATAAATTAAAAACACACAAAATGAGCACACCCCCTAAATCAAAACAAAACCCAAACAAGAACTTCTCTCTCACCCCAATATGATCTTTGTTTTTTAACAGATATTTTGCTTTGGTGCGAATTACCACCCTGTTCATCCACTGAGTAGGATTTAAGGATGTTAGCTATACCTGATTCTGAGAACTTGAACCAATCTGCAGATTCCCAGACATAGTTCCTCTGCCTTAATCTGTCTGGGATTTATTCTGAGCTTCTTTCTTATTTTAACATTGCAGTTAATTAGGGCAAGCACGTATGTGAGCCCTTGCCTAGTACAAGTATTACTGCAGTGAAGATGAACAAAAGAATGAGCACAGTGTGTGTTGGCAGGTCACTGGAAGCTGTGTGCATTGAGCTTCAATCAACTACCACACAAGGACAGAGAAGAGGGGAAACAACTCATGCTGATCACTCACTCTACAGTCAACACAGCATTGCAAAAATTACTTCCAATTTCTCTGCATCAAAAAACAGGGGATCTCATAGGACTAGGCACCATGGGTCCTGTTCCAAAGAAAGGTCAAATTAGGAGTGTTGACACTCAGGTCTTCATCTCAGATAGACAAAAAACTCAGTTAAAAGAATTGAGGATTACCATCAGTGAGACAACACATGGTATTGTGCTAAGCTAAAAACATCCAGAAAACAAGGACTTTTCAGGCGACATGGTACAGAAGGCACTTGCCTTGAAATCTGAATGGAAAGAGACTTGGAAAAATCACATAGAACAAGCACTCCCAGGTCTGAGCACAATCCAATTTCTTGGTGACTCCTACAGCTTAATACAGGTCAGCCCAAACCTACCAGACAACATCTCCTTGGGGTTATCGAGGTAACCTTTTAATAGCAATGATGGACACCCATTACTTGAATGAAATACCAGCATAAGGACCATGACATTACATTGACACTTGCCTCAGTCAAACCATTTACTCTTCCTGAAAGAAATAATTTTCTTTCTCTTTTGCACTGCACCAAGGAGAATAGCTATCATAGTCCATGTAAAGAAAAGGCATGGGACATTTAAAATTTAAAAGCCAATTATGAAGAACCCACTGGTGATTATACCTTTTGTCCAGTTGAAGTTTAGAAAGATTTGTTTCACACTAACACACATATTTATATATTAGCATGACTTCTCACTCTTTGGTTAAGGAAAGGAACTTTTGAAACACGTAGAATAAATTTTGGTGAAAAGTAGAATCCAAGAGGAAGAAAATGAACTGTATAACCACATAACTGGAAAATGGGCATTTGAAACTATCACTACAAATCTGAGGCAACAACCTTGTTTGTGTAATGAAGCTTGATATGTTGATAAAGGTCATATGGTGAGGCTGTAATGAAGATTCATCTACTTTAGTCAGATTTTCTCTGAGTTTACCTTTAATGGCATCCCATTATTCCCACTGGCAGAGGTAGTCATGTTTGTACACAAACTAATTAATGAGGAACTCTACCAGGACTTTCAGTGCAGAAACAATCATGCATGTTGACAGTTACTAATAGCAGGAGGGAATTCTCATTCATGACGGATGAGGGCTATTCATGGCATTTAACTGTGGGCCATCACTTCCTGGGGAGAAGTAATAGTTGAACCATTTTAGTGATCACAAAAAAAGGTAAGAAATAAGGCATATTGAAATAATTTGTGTTTTACAGGTAATGAAAAGTTTGTATCTATTCAGGGAGGGTTTACTCATGAACAGATATATGTATTTTTCTTGTTCACTTGCTCTTCCCTTGCCTTTTTTCCCCTTCTTCTCCACTACCACAAAATGTATTCTGTAAATGTTCAATATGATTTTAGAACCCACTGGTCTCAAGAACAAAACACATTCTCTTCATTAACTTGAAAAGATTTTAAAGTTAGGGTTACAGGAAGGAGTTAAAATTCTATGTAATACTGAGATTGATAGCCCCAAATTACCAGATCAGGGAACAGAGAAAATATTTCAGTGGTAACATTTATTATTTTTTCCTTGTAATACAGTCAGATACAACCTAATTGTAATTACAAATTATTTTAATGCACTACTTCTACATAAAAGAAAGCAATACATGAATTAAGAAATCACACTTTGCATGATCAACGAAATAAGTTATAAAATAATTAGATGGTCACAATGCTATCTGCTGATATGATTTTAATGGCAGGTGATTACTAATTTAAGAATCACCTTTAGTAAAGAGTAGTTTTTCATTTTCAAATATAAAGATTGCTTTCAAGACTTTAAAGTGAGCTGCTGTGATGTTACTTTGTTCCCAAAAAGGCCATATAGAACAATCACATATGAAAGGAAGTAGCCTTCTTAAATAACAGTAAATCTGCACTGACTGAAAGTGCAACAGCACTCTCAACTCTTTTTCTTTTTTTTTTTTTCTTTTTTTCTTATAAATAATGTCCTCACACGGATGGCTGAGGAAACTCACAATTTGATTGCAGCCTTCATAAGTTATGATTACCTCTGCAATTAGGTATAAAGACAGATTGCTTCCTTCTCATAAAGCCTTTTTCCATGCAACATAACAAATTAGACCACTGAGAGGTCTAGCCAAGCACAAAGAAGGAACAATGTAGTAAAGACTGATAAACAGGAAAGGAAACAAGATAGTGCATTATAGTAAACACTTGTAATAATGGGATGTACATCATCACTCTGCCCTTATAACAAAGATTGAAATACTTATAAATTAAATCACTTACAAAATTCTGTCAATTACAGAGATCTTTTATTTCTATTTTTTGAGGAAGTTTCAATGGATTTGATTTTAATTAATATAAAATCAGAATCCAGCACCTGTGGCGTGCTTGTGCCATAGTCTGACACTGAGATAACCACAAAACAGAACTCCAAATATAGAGACTGCATTGCTATCCAGGAAAGAAAAATGTTATCCCTTTAGCATCTGGTACAGCATAGAGTCATTATAATGCCATTAGGTAGACTAAGGAGCAGCTGCTAAGGAACTAAAACTAAAAGATGAAGACTTTAGTAACAGATTTCTTTCAAAGCATGTCTCTTACAAAGATGTTTGCATTTTGCTCTGCTCGGGATACTGATCTGGGTTAAGCCTCAAAGGTTCAACGTAACACAGATCAGTGATGTCTGACCTTGCCTGTAAGGATTTACTACACACCTCCACACGCTCAGTCTTCTCTTATATACACTCATGAAACTTAAATTTGCCACCTGTGCAAAGTGGCAATAGTAGGCAATCATGGAATTTGAAAAATAATTCATAATTACTCATCCTTTGTTCCCCAACTCTAAAAGTTTTGCTTCAAAATTTGTCTGGGATGCAGATGTCATTGACTTCTTTAAAAACCAACCAAATAAACAAACAAACCAATTAACAATCATTTCACTATCATAAGAAGATTTGGCCAGAGCTATTTAATTTTCAGTGATTTTTTTACCACAATTTTCTTCACTCAGTTCAGGAATAGATCTGATTCCTAAAAAGACAGTTCTTTCCATAAAAATCTGTATTCATAATAAAAATAAACAAACAAAACCCAACAAAACACCAAAACCAAAAGCACAAAAACCTCACAAAAAAATCACCAAGTGACATTTCAAAAAAAAAAAAAAAGGTCCTGTTCAATGTTAAAATCTTAATGTGAACTTTACTGCCAGAACTACAGAACAGTTGAGTCTGGAAGGGACCTCCCGATACCTTCTTGTCCAAGTGCCATAGCCAGAGGAGGCTCAGCAAGAGCAGATTTTTCAGTGCTATGCTCAGCTGGGTTTTGATCATCTACAGCAGCAGAGATTCTACAATGTCTCTGTACAATCCATTCCTGTACCCAATCACTGAGAACCAGAGCTGAATTTCCCTCTTTCCTAACCCACATCCCTTGTCTATTGTCCTACTGGCACACACCATTAAGAAGCCTCTGTCCCTCTGTTCCTTACAAACCTCCAGTCAGGTTAGTTGTAGGTGGCCATCCCTCTCACACAGCCTTATTCTAAAAGATGAATAAACCCAGCTTCTCCATGCCAGGTCCTCCAGCACACAGGCATCTGGACACACCTGCTCTGGACTTACTCCAGCACATCTGTATCTAAGTGGAAAGCCAAAGGTAGAGACTGCATTCTAAGCAGGTCTCAGGAGAGCTGACTTGAGAGGAGGCATCACTTTCTGATGTTGTGCTGAATATCCAAGTTCATGACACAATTTGCTATGCTACTAAAACCCTAAAAGTAGTATTTATTTTTATTCTGAATTCTGTCAATGAAATCTCTTCTTATTAATTTTTAAATAAGAATGGGAAAATACCTCTTATAGCCAAAAGACATTTTACAATTTTTTAAAATGCTCCTACTGCTTCTTTAAAATACCCTAACTTGACAGGTCTCACTAGAGATCACCAGAACATCTACTGTCTTGTTAAGGGGAGATGAAACTTCTACTTGTGAAGGATTAGTATTGACAAGTATTTTAATAATTCAAAATAATTATATTGTGAATTTAATAATTCACAAAAAGGCATTTACCTCAAATAGTTTTTCTCTCCCTGATACCTTTTGCTGTAAGGCAAATCAATTGAAAATCAATTAAGGATCAATTGTGTAAATCCATTTGAAACAGAAAACAAGATAGAAATCTAGACAAATTCAGTTTGACTCTGAAGAGCTTGCTCAGAACTTCCCAGGATTACATTTCAAGTTACATCATTCCAGTACAAAATGTTACAAAATTTTGCCTGCTGCATTTGATAAATAGTTAAGAAGTAAAATGTAAAAGGACTGTATTGTCACTGTACTGCAAACATACCCCACAGTGATCTTAATGACATCTTTGAGAACACTGTTCCTTGGATCTCCTTTCATCACAGACCTCTGTTGACACATGTACAGCCAAGTGCAATGCAGCACGCTAACAAGGTTTGAATTAGGCATGCAGCAAAGCTCTCTGAGATTGTAGAAATTTCATCAAGATGATAAAATATGACTCTGGTAAGTTTGGGAACTTACTGCTCAGAAAAATCAGGCCTGGAGGCAAAGGAAAAGCCACAAAAAATAAAGTAACTAGATATGGCTTCAAAGTCTTCAATTCTTTATGAGAGCTGAGCAAGGTGACTCAAAAGATTCTCAGCAATACAACCAAGATTTAGTTTCCCCTTTCCAAAGGTGAAGGATAAAGTAAATTATTTTCTTCTCATACTAACATAAAATTTAGTTTTGCTGCTGAAGAAGTCACAACATGAGAGAAGTATGACTGCAGGGAACTTCTGGGTGGTTCTTAGTCTGCCGCAGCCACACTCACCCCTCCAGTTCAACTACGCCAGGCAGCAAAGACCTGTCCCAAACCACAGACTGAAGGGACTTGGACACATGGGCAGCTCTAACTTGTTGGCAATTGAGGAGCATCCTTGGACACCACTGCCCAGCCAGGCCTTTGTTAGGGAAAAGGAGAGGGGGAAGACAGAGGAGAAATAAAAAAGCCAGGCCAGTCACTGACATGGTGATCCAATTTACAGCCGTTCAGAGCAGCTCCCTGAAGTTTGTCCCAAGTCCTGGGATGAAGACAATGTCAGAGGAGATCACAGTCTGACTAGGGGCACCAGACAGACTATTTTAACAAGGAATTAATCAGAGTAATATTTTTACTTAAAGCTTTGAATCCAGGAGAGTCAATGAACACATGCTATGTACTGCATTGGTAAATGGTAAAACCACAACACCTGAATTATCTGGATCATTTAGCAAGACAGGAATTCTAACCATGGACATGCTGAAAGTTTTCTGGTGAGCAGGGCTAAGAGGTTATATCCTACCTGCAGTAATTACCAATACTCCTGTCTTCATCAATCATACCATCAAACAAATTCAGACACTCTTCCCAAAGTCTGCATGTGCCTTGCCTTCAGTATTTTCCAGAACACAATTAATTCTACCCAGAAGTATTTTACTTAATTTCTGACTGTCCTGGGAGGCAGCTTAAAAAAAAAAATCCTTACAGGCATGGGCTTTTATCTCTTTATGGATGTACACATCTTTTCCTTTTAGTTTGATTCAGTTGAGAAGCATGTATAAGACACAATAAACAAAATTAGATGTTATTATAAATGTAGAGATTAACCCAGAAACCTGCCTCTAAAAATAGCACCCTGTGACCTAGCACTACCTTCTCAGAACAAAATCCTAAATGAACAAAGAGGCTTTGCATTCGTGTTCTCAAAATCAACAGGTTTTGCCAGACCAGGAAAAAAAAAAAAGAAAAAAGAAGAGTGCAATGTTTTTTTTTTTGTTGTTCTTTTTGGTTTGTTTTTTTGTTTGTTTGTTTTTTTTAAGAAAAGCATATTTCTAGATTGTATATTGAAATAGAGTCTAGTCTTGAGGTCCAAAAGATCTTCCATCGACCATGGTTTTTAGTAATGAACAAAAAAACCAAACAAACTCAAACCCATCACATTGATACAGCACAGTTATGCAAAATCTACAAGCCCATGACTTTAAAGGAGAAACGTGACTTTAAGAGCACACAGAGCAAAGGTGAGCATAAATAATGCACAAGTTGAAAAAAAAAGTTCATAAAAAAAATCTCATTGAACAATTAAATGAATGTTTTATACTTGGGCCAGTCAGCAGCACATTCACAACCAATTTGCCTTGTTACTACCCTGCAAAACTATATACTCATTTTATATACTGTAGTCGAGTTTTCATAGTCCATCCTACCCTTATCAGTTTACCTGAAGCAGGATTTTCAACAGCTTTTCTTTTTTAAACTGTATGTTGTATTATTCACAATGTTTTCACCTCCTACTAGCACTTAGGGAGCTTGATGTCTCTTGATCTACACAACACAAAGCAAGCAGAAAGAATAGCCCCTGCCTGAAGCGTTTACATTTTAAGTACTGCCCAAAACAGAACCTGCGCCGTTACTCACTTTAATGGTATAAAACTGGCATGATGGCAAATTGGCTGAACACTTACCTCAGTCAGAAAAGTTAGAGAAACTAAAGGTTTGATATTGAAGTTTCTTCTCACTTCTGTGTTTTCTATAACATAGAGTAAGTTGGAGAAATCAAACTCCAGCTATTTATTTTGATAATTTTATTGTACATTTTCCTAAAGAATCTTGTTTACCCTCCTTATCCCATAACTTCCTCTGAATCAGGCAATCAGCAATACTCCACTGAATCTGTTAGGCTGATTAAGTTTTATCAGCAAGAAATAAAATATTGCAGAAAGCACTCTTTTCTCCCTTGACTGAGACTAAACTCCTAAAACAACACATTATCTGTATCACTGTATGATGAAAGTACCCTTTTTTTTATGGAAGTTAAGTTCTTAAACACATTTCCATAAATTTAAAGTTTTGAGAGGAAGAAGAAAAAAGGTATAGGATATATCCTTGCCTATCCTTTTACAATGATAAAGTGGTAGCTTGATCTTTTCATTACAATCTTGAAGAAGCTACTTCAGTAACAACACAATAGTCTTTCACCTCAGCTTTGCACTGACCATGATTGTAATGAACTGGTGCTTTCTAACGTGCCATATAACCTTTACTTTAAAATTGTGTTTCATTGAATGGGCATCCTACTCTGGATGAGGATTTGAAAGCAAACCCCTTAATATTTCCCCTGAAACCCTCTTTGCATCTCTCATTACTACATTTATCTATTAAACAAACTAGAGTAAAATATATCTTGGACTGCTTACAGCAAATTCCCTTTGATTTGGTAGGAATAGTTATTTCTGTGATGAGTATTCAGAGGGATACTCTCCATCTGTCACAAAATAAGTGGTTGTTGAACAAAACAAGGCTGGAGAAGGGACTGGAGCACAAGCCCTATGGGGAGAGGCTGAGGGAGCTGGGGGTGTTCAGCCTGGAGAAGAGGAGGCTCAGAGGTGACCTCAGCACTGTCTGGAACTCCCTGAAGGGAAGTTCTGGCCAGATGGAGGTTGGTCTCTTCTCCCAGGCACTCAGCAATAGGACAAGGGGGCACGATGGGCTCAAGCTCTGCCAGGGGAAATTTAAGTTGGAGAGCAGTAAAAAATTCTTTCCAGAGAGAGTAATCAGGCATTGGAATGGGCTGCCCAGAGAGGGGGTGGATTCACCATCCCTGGAGATTTTTAAACACAGATTGGACGTGGCACTGAGTGCCATGATCTGGTAAATGGACTGGAGTTGGACCAAGGGTTGGACTCGATGATCTTGGAGGTCTGTTCCAACCCAATCCATTCTATGATTCTATGATTCTATGATATCATGTACCTTAAATGCAAGACTGAGTAGTGAGCAAAGCTGAACAGTGCATTTGATAATGATACATTTATGATAATTTAAGTACTGATGACTTAAGATTGGTTTCATAAAAGTTATGTAGAAATTTTCTTAAATTCTTTATTCTGTTCAGAACATAGTAAATGGAAAAATCCATCTTTTTTTTTGTTTGTTTGTTTTCCCTAATTACCTTACAGAGCTGTCTAGATTTAGGTCTTAACATGTTCAATGTTACACATAAAATGTATGGGGGGTGCTTAACAGTATAGTTTGACAGCAGATTGTTAGACATTTTATTGGAATCTAATACTGCCCTTAATCCCAAGGCTTTCCAGTGTGATCACAAGACAATTTAGGCAGAAAAGACTAGTTTTACTGTCTAACGAGTCCTAAATTAAGAACCTACATTGGGAACACATATACAGGAGTGGCCAATGCACTATACAAGGGTCAGCTCGGACAACACTTAGAGTAGTTGTGTTTGCCTTTCTCTTTGGTGAATTCTTACACAAAAAGGAAAATAGACCAGTGGATGCTGCAACTCTGGAAAAAAAATCACAAATCAAGCTGACAAATGGGATAGGACTAGAGTAGCCTGAAAAAATAGAAAGTAAGTAAGAAATACCATTATGAAAGACACAATCCTACAACATATATTGAAATACTTTTGGTATTTCACTCAGTTCTGGGGTTCTGCAGATTCTGACTGACTTCAGCTGGCCCTCTCATGCACACGGAACACAACCACCTTTAGAATTTCTGATGATGAATTCTTGCTAATTTAAATGTTCTCTACAAAGTATCTTTTATTTTCCACAGAGTTAAGAAATTGTATGTAGCTATGAGGGCTGGTTGGCATTTTCTGTAACTACTTACAGAAGCATGTTTCAATCAGATGGCAACACCCTGAACTTATTCATACAAATATTCTAATCAATATATCAGGACCTTCCTCATCTTCCAAATTCAATCATTCAGGTTATGAGGCTAATCTGCTAATGCACTGGCAGTTGAGGAAACAAGATACTAGTGCTAATTTCTTGCTTGGACTTGCTGGCTGAAAGAGCTTATTGCTCTCTACTGTCTAGATATTTGAGCCTAGTAAGTCTACCCAGATAATACCAGCAGGCTACATAATATTGCAATAGTTAAGCAAAGCAAATATTTCCCCCAGCATATTCCTGTGATTTTTTTTTTCTTACTGAAGCCTTAGAACACAATTTGCATACAACAATCAATAAGCTATTACTTTTTTATTTGAAAAGCATAAAGTTCTTTATGCATTCATTGCTGAAAAAGAATCAAGAGTCCAGTTGAAGTCCATTCAACTACATGGAAAAATTCTCCAACTTAATATTTTTTTAATATCCAAATTCCCTTTTGGGTGTTTATAACTGGCTGCATACCCAGAGTTCTAAAAGGAGAACAAATAACTATGTTAACCCAGTTAATGGTAGCTATGAAAACGTTCACATGGGAAAACAGCTTCCATGCAACTAAAAAAGAAAAACCAGTCCATCACTTCTTAAACTATCTGTTTTACTGTTGTTGAATAAACAGTGCATAGTTTTTGGTTGCTTTTGCTGAGATGCCAGGCAGTTACACTATCTTTGATCTATTTCTGTTCAAGTTATAAAGAAGTGTCTAAACCCATGATAATGTGCACTGTTGACCCAGTAACAGTGGTAGATTATATAGCAGGATATATCTTGTTGGCTAAAAATAGAGGTTGTGCAGACAGGATGTTCTGAAGAATAGCACAGAGCACGAGATGCTCTTACTGTTAAAAGCTGAATGACTTTTATGGTGTTTATGAGCCTCTGATTCAATTTGCTGTCTGCTCATTTGGTATCACTCCTCACAGAGTAGGATTTATATGGAAGAAAAATAAACATGTTATGTCATGCTGCAAAACATTTACATTTCATTTTGAAATATAACAGTCTCATGAAATGAAAATCCGTGTTCTGTTTATGAGCTCCTTTTTTCAAAGCCCTTAAAAGGCTACAGTCACATCTGAGTATCACAGGGTAGGACACTCCCTCACCTACCCAGATGAGATTGTGTTAGCCTGCTCAGATTTCTCTAATGTATCATGATCAATGAACAAGAAGATCAACTTCATTGTCCTAACTGCATATTTTATGAGCTGTGACAAGTTTGTTATAACTCATTTGCTCTAAACTTTTCTTCTGAGATTGCACAAGCACCAAGAGATAAGCTCAGCAATGTCAACAAGCTCGGTGGCAGAGTTCAAGCTGTGAAGGTTCAATAAATAGGTCCGTAAACATTGCAAATCAACAAAGCTTTTGATGAAATGTCAAGCAAGACAGAGCTAAGCTATATTCAGCTCAGCTTGAACTCATAAACCATTAACTGGCCTCTGTACTTTCCAGAGAAATGTGTTTTATGAATAAAGCACAAATGTTGAAATAGAAATAAAAAAAAACCAACTCATTTTTTCTTTAAGAGATAAGATTAATAAAGGCTATTTAATAGCAGGAAATGGTATTTTAATCACTCCAGTAAAGATATAAAAACAGTTGATATGACAATGCTACACATCCTTATGATGAAACAACCATTATTTTATACCACCAAGTTAGGAAAGGATGCAAAAAATAGGAATAGAAAAGAAAATTGATTTTCAAATACCCTGAATACACTTCAGCTTTGAACTACTGCAAAACTTGGGCATTTTTTTTTCCTTTTGAGACATAAAAAGTATCAATTCCTTAAGAGAAAATACGTATTTCCCTCCATTTTTAGGAGGAAGAGTAGAATAAAACTTGTTTCAATACATCAAGGTACTTATTTATAACAGAAAATAGGATTTTTTTTTTCATCACAGTGGAGCATTGCATTACATATAAACAGGCAAATATTCTCTCAAGATTTATTTCCAAAGGGCTGGAAAGATATGAAGTTACTTGAGCTGCTTTTCAGAACCAATCCTCCGCAGACATGTCTATGCAATTATCCTAGACTGAGTGCAAGGTTGTTTTCACCCCATGGCCCAGTTTCTAAGCTATTTCTATATCATCAGTTGAGTAATTCATTTGACCATGTCTGAATTTTCCTGCAGTAAACTTTGCATCTTTGTACTCACTTTATGAGAATCTCATTTAGCAAAACAATTAAGTCCTCTTTCATCAGCTAACATCTATTATTCACAACTGTGCCAGCCCTCATTTATTGCTATTGAACGCGCTGCACTTTTCCCTCCCATCGGCAGGGCAAAGTAATAAACTTACTTAACGCTTGCTACATGCAAAAGTTTGTCTGTTTTCCCTTCTGTATTAACACCCTGTTGATATTCTACAGCCAGTTCTGAATCAGATTTAAAAGCAGAAGTTATGCAAGGCGTGGATGTCTGGCAGAGCGGAGCTGGTGCTGGGGCGGGGTCAGTCCCCTCCCAAGGGGCCCGTTTGCCCTCAACTTTGGAGCCCTCAGAGAGGCACTTTCCGCAGCCCCTCCACGCCGCAGGCAGCGCCCCAGCCAGGCACAGGTATCCCGGGAGGCAGCCAACTGACCTAAATGCCGTCTTTAGGGTGGCGATGCCGCTGCTCTTCCTTCACTCCTTTGAATACTCCTTGTGTTCATTTACAGCCGGTACTCACCCGAGGCATCCCCAGGCATTGCCGGCACTGCGGTGTCTTGCTACTTTCGTGGGGAAGCGCTTAGTGGATTTCCCCGTGGGTACTTCTCTCTAACACATTCTCCAAAGTACGAGAAACCTGGAGGGAGACTCATTGCCAGATGCAGGTAGCGCTGACATGCAATCACCCTCCGGTTTCACAGGCACAAAAAGGGCATCCCTTCTGAGACGCCGACAGGAGAATTACAGCCAATTTTGTTTTCTTTAACAGCAGCGAGGTACTCTCCCAAGGTAGACAGCCAGCGTGTGCAGCACTCCCTCCCTCCTCGCTGAAATGGTTTCTCCCTACACAGGCTCAATCTACCTGATTATGTTCTCTCCTAATCAGTAATCTTAGTTTCCGCAGCAGTAGCGGCCCTCCTCTTTCACCCGGGATTTCTGGAGGGCAGCAGCAGAGCAGAGCAGAGCAGAGCACCCCGGGGAGCCAGGGCAAGGGAGCAACATTTTTGGAAGCACTTGTGTTTCTGTCTGTGTTTTGTTCAAACACTGGAGTACAGCCTATGCCTGTCTGTGAGAGAGATTATACTTCCTGCTTTTACAATCCTATTCAAATAGGCTTAAAGCCTCTGAGGAAAAAAAAAAAGGCTACCTACTTCATCAAACAGGAACTGCTTTTAATGCAGTCCTTTTTTTGTGCATCCTTTCCCTAAAACCAGCTTGCATCTCTTTCACATAAAACACTATCCATGTATCGCGCTAAGTTCTCTAATTCAAGTCAGCAAATAACACAGAAGAGGTATGATTACCTTCCCTTCCTTTCTCTTCCTGTTGTTAACTAAAAGAGGGGAAGAATGGGTATGACTCGTACTACCATAACCAACTTCAACACCATCTGCTGTCTTTCAACAAGCATGCTTGCTCTAAGAGTCAAAGGGTTGTTTGGGCTTTATTTGCTTGATGATTTTTAAATTTATATAACTAGGGGGGATGGTACAGACAAAAGAATTTTCCTATTTTCTCTTTATTTTTGTCCTGATTATTCCAGTTGACCTGATTATTACACTATTAACTGTTATTCTCCCCTAAGTCTCTTCTAACCCAAGTGTCAAGACTGTATGATAATTAATTCAAAATTTCCTTTAGTAGTTAACAGGATACTTTTGAAAACATTTGTTGAGAGAAAGCAGTGGGCAAAGCATTGATTGAGGGAAGATTTGCACTATTATTTCTTCTGGGCTGTAGGGCACAGCCAGGCTGTGGTCTGTCAGGCACAGCACCACATAAAACCATGACAGCAAAGAGGCAAGAGATGTGGAGATAGTAAATGCTTAGGACCACTCCATTCCAGGATAGTCTGGTACTGTATTTAAACATCGTGAAGATCTCTAAAGTCTGGTGATTTAATAAATAAGCAAGACTGGCTTTTGTAGGCACTGCAAATGGAGTTATGATAAACCTTGGAATCTGTATCAAAAAAAATATTATGAATTAGTATTCATTTGACAGCAGACCCAATACAGGGGAAAAAAATTATCACACACTATACAGCAGTCTCCTAATAAAAGCAAATGCTTTGTTTTTATCACCCTAAGACATAGATCCAGCATCTCTTCATTCACTGTAACAATCCATTCAACTGAAACTAAAGGTCATTTTGTGTCCTAGTCAAGGTTCTACTCTGAACCAAGACTTAGCATTTTTAGGACAATAGACTAGAAGTTTGCTTGAAAGTAGGTTTCCATTAAACCTGTTAGATGAAGCCTCTAGAACTACTCAGTCAGTTATAGGAAGAAGAATGGCAGCTAAAACTTTTTTTTTTAATTGAATGCACAAGATAATAGAGCATGCAGACATTCTCCATTCCCTTTACAGCATGGGGAAATGCCTCAATGCCTACAGCAGGGCTGAGCAAGTCTCACACCAAAATAGTGAGTTGCCACATTTCTGGAAGGCTCAGAAGTGCTATTTCAAGCCTCCCATATAAGCAGAACAGGTTGAGTGTTTTCTTTCCTTCCCCAATTTTTCAAACAAAATTCAGCAGAAACTGTGCATGACTGAACATGTATATGATGGCAAGTTTATTCTAGCATTAGCATAACACAGAGTAAAGTTAATTAATCACAAGTAGCATTGCTATGATCATCTCCATGATACAGCTATTTACTCACTGTAACCCCGATAACATGGAAACCTCTATCACAGCCATGTCTTGGAGAAATAGGCATTGTAGAAACACTGGACTAGATACAGTGTCAATTCCCAAGACCTTAAAAACTTTGAGAAATTTCACATAGGCATGAAAAGGAGTTGAGAAATAAAAGACAGTAAAAAAGAGTAAACACAGTGATTGTATTCCATCAGCTTGCAGTAGGGCAGGTGTGCACTACAAAGGGCAGTAGCTTCCATCTCTGTATGTCTGCACCATAGGAAGGTAAGGACAGGCTATACATAGCAAAGAGTTTCTCAAAACACTAATTTTGATTTTTCATCTTTTACATTTGTTTGGCATTTGTCAAAAGCATTTCTGTTCTTTTTTTCCTTAGCCTCACAGGAGGGGTACATTAGTTTATAGGTGCATTCCTGACTGAGATCATTAGCTGATGTGAGCAAAAATACCCCTAAATGTTCAAACACCACTGTGGAGGTACCCCTACACCTAGACAAACTTACTGCTATTCAAAACTCAAGTGCTTCTTGTGAAAGGAGGTAATTTCTTTTTAAAGAAACTGTCACAATCTGTAAGCAATCTGGACTAATGACAAAAGGGTCCACAACTTTAATTTTTATTCACATCCAAAAGAACCATAAAACTACTCTGTCACACACAGCCCTTCATGCCATGTGTGATATATAGCTGCAAATCATCTTATGAGAAAAACAAGTTAAAATCATACCCCACAGCTCAGCTTCAGACTCTTCCCTAATATGGGACTCCTAGAATTACAGAATCATGGAATATTCTCACTTGCAAGGGACTCACAAGGATCATAGAGTCCAGCTCTTGACTCTGAACAGGACATCCCCAAGAATCACACCATGTACCTGAGAACATCATCCCAATGTTTCTTGAACTCTGTCAGGCTTGGTGCTGTGACCCATCCCCAGGGAGCCTGTTCCAGTCCCAATCACCCTCTGAGTGAAAAACCTTTTCCTAATATCTTACATAAACCTTCCCTGACACAACTTCATGCCACTCCTGTTACTGGTCACTGCAGAGAAGAGATCAGTGGCTGCCCCTCCACTTCCTCTTGCACACAATATTCAAGGTGAGGCCACCCCAGTGCAGAGCAGAGCAGGACAATCCCTTTCTTCAACTGTCAGGTGATGTTTTGCTTGATGCCCCCCACCCCGGACATGGTTGGCCTTCCTGGCTGCCAGGGCAATGTTCAGTCACATTCAACTTGTCATCAACCAGGACCCCAGATGGTCCCTTCTCACAGCACTACTTTCCAGCATCTCATTCCCCAGTCTGTACACACATCCAGGGCCGCCCTCTCTCAGGAGCAGAATGTGGCACTTGCCCTGGTTAAACTTCATGTGATTAGTGACTGCCCAGCCCTCCAATTTGTCAAGGTCTCTCTGCCCTCGAGGAACTTAACAGCTCCTCTCAATTTTGAATCATCTGCAAACTTGCTTAGCATGCTTCCAAGTCCTGTGTCCAAGTCATTTATGAAGAAGTTGAAGAGCACTGGCCCCAGAATGGAGCCCTGTGGAACCCCACTAGTGACGGGTCACCAGCCTGATGTCACCCCATTTACTATTACCCTCTGTGCTCCACCCATGAGCCAATTGCTCACCCACCACATGATGTTTATCCAGCTGTGTGCTGGAGATTTTGTCCAGAAGGATACTGTGAGAAGTGGTATCAAAAACTTTACTGAATTCCAGAAAGATTGTATCAACTGTCTTCCCTTGATCAACTAGGTGGGTTACTTTTTCATAAAAGAAAATCAGATTTGACCAGCAGGACCTTCCCCTCATGAAGCCTCATGCTGGCTCTGATCGATCTCCTAGCCTGGGAAAGCCTAGCTTTGGAGACCCACACCTTAGGGGCACCAACTCTCATCCTCCAGCCTCTATCCACCTTGTGGGATGGAAGAGCTTCCCAGAGCACTCAAGGACTATCTGCCCTACCCTACACAAATGCCTTCACCAGCTTCTCATCTTGCCTGCTAGTAACTTTTCCTTGCTTCCACATCTCTGTCTGCTGCTACCCAACAGGGGTTAACTTGGTGAAGGAGGGTGTTATATGCAGCAGCTGTGCTTTATAACCACTGAGGGACCAGATGCTGGGAATTCAGCCAATGAAAAGTAAATACCATGTAGGTGGTTCAATATCAGAGCAGAGACTTGGTTTATCTTTGATTCCCCAAGTAATTTGGAACACAGGAGAGATACTTTCATGTTTTTGAAAGAGAAAAACAAAACCAAAACAACAGAGTTTGTGTATACACAGAGTATAAGTAGTCCTTACAAACTGCTCATGAGAAGGTGCCTTCTACATGGAAACCAGCTGTACTATTCTATAATTGAGAGCTGTTACTACTGAACAAGCTCTATGCAGAGAGATACATGTTTTCCTCAGACTGGAGTGATTTTTGATAATCTGTGATTAGAAAAAGAATAGCTAGAGGGAAAAAATAACCAACAACAACAAAAAACCCAAACAAGGCCAAAAAGGCTTTCAGAAAGAATAATTTGATAAAATATCAGGGAAAATCCTGATTTTGCAGAGGTCAAAGGCAAAACTTCACTGGCAACTGATTTTGCTTCAACATCAAAAGCCAACATCTGTTCTGTTTGGTGTCATATGATGGAGTGAGATAGCTGGTCATTTGTGCTGGGCTTAAGAGGGTTTGCTGAAGAACAGTCAGAGCATGTCCCTTTACTTCCCTATAAATGTAGACAAATAAAACTATTCTGTATTATCATATATTTTCTTACACTTCTGTATATTTATATATATATATATGTGGAGATATGCAGGATTTTAATATATTTTTATATTTCAGGGGATTGGAGTGGGTGTGTAGACATTTTTGAACCAAAAAACTTTCATGAACGTGCTCCCCCGTTTTCGTACTTCTGTCTTACACTTTTTCTTGCCAGTGTTATCAAGTGCTAACAGCCTGCCAAGCAATTACACAGCTTTTAAAACAGTAGTTTCTTAAAAGTTACGAGCTATAATGATATTTTGATTTTTTTTTTCGAAAAAGGAAGGTATGAAAGGAAAGTAGAAGATCATTACTGCTGTATCATGCTTGCAGGCCTGAAAACACCTCAAATGAGCCAAAAATACATCTCCTTACATCAGATGGCTATAATTTTTTCCATTTTCAATTCCTTTATACATTCACAGCTTGGACTACCTGATGGTACTCCGTGTCAGGCTAACCCAAATGTATCTATTCAATCTAATGTATTGTTTGTCATAGTAAAGGACTCCTTCATTAGGTCAGGAAATCAAATGTGTAAGTTTAGCCACACAGTTATAGTAAAGCATAAAAAAATTACCTTTCTGTTGCAAAGGTTTTTATCCATCCTGAGTTGGATGATGACAAGTTTTATGTGTTAGTGAACCATTACTGTGCTACCCACTGTAATCTGTCTGAAAACTAATGTATGAATACATAAGAAATAAATCTATGGAATCAGGGATGTTTTCAGGAGTAATATGCCTAAAATTTAAGATGCAATAAATATCTGTTAGGTCCTAATTCCTTCCAAAATTACTTCACTATCATAGTTATAGCATTTGACTCAGTTTCTCAGAATTAATTGAGGATTGCTGTTACTGTAGCAGTATGATGGCTACTTGGTTGAACGGAGATAAAAAGCAATTTTGCCCTGGAAGATGATACATATTGAATTAAAACTGTACACATAGAAACTAAAGATATTATCACATATAGCATAATGTACTGAAGCTTGTCCAATTGTCAACTGGCATTGTGATAAAGTAATAGAGACATTATTAAATCCTTACCTTCATGTAAATCCTTCATGTAAAGACCAGTCAGACTCTCCAGGTTACTACCAAAAATGTCAACCTTATCTAAAAACAACTGTCAGAAAATCTTGAGATACAAATATAATTTTCTGGATGTAATGATTTCTGATAATTTTATAAGCCACACTTTCACTGAGCCTTGTAATCCCAATTTTCTGTAAATTGATGTTTGCTTGGAGTTTGGATAATTTCATAATAAGCACTCTATATAGTAATAATTATGACAAAATATTCCAGTCTCTGATTTTTTTTTGTGAGACTTTTCTGTTGCCACATGCCTCCTCAGGCAGCAGCAGATGTCTCCAGCAAGAGTTCCCCAAGCTTTCACAGGGCAGTCCATATTGTTGCTCTCTTTTCCTGCACTGCATTTTCTTCCTTAACTTTTGATCCAGTTACATTTCTCTTTCCCTTTCAGCACTACAAGGAAGCATCTGAGGCCACTTCTAAGGGAAGCATCAGCCTCCTCACTCCCCAAAGAATCTGTGCTGTTCCATCCTTTGCATGCTGCCCCTCAAAAGCACTGCTGAGTCTCTTATGAAAACTAAAGTAAGAAAGACGTTATTTGGGCACTCTCAAGACTAGGCCAGTGTTTGATTTCAACTGAATGGCTTTGGCAACATGAGTTTTAAACCAGACCTCTCCTGAAGATGGGCTTATGCTGCATACATCCTTGGGAAGCTTTGAAGGCTGGATCTCATTTCCAGGGCTCCCCATGTCTCTTGGGAAAGACAAGCAAGCTGTTAATCCAATACAATTAAATCAAGGAAAGCACATCATGTTTTCCCTTAAATTCAGTATATATTTTTTCCTGGGTTTTGGTGGTTGTTTTTTGTTGTTTGGGTTTTTTGGTTTGGTTCTTTCTTGTTGTTGGTGGTGTTGGTGGTTTTTTTTTGTTTGTTTATTTGTTTTGTTTTGTTTTGTTTTAATATAGACCCATAAATTTCTTTCCTGATTTTTGGCCTTTGTTTCTTCAACTGGTCTTCTGATTTTATTCATCTGACTGAAAGTCATGTTCATTTTATATTCCCATTTTATGGTCTGTTTTTATCTTAATTAAAATGAGCTTGTATACAGGAAAATTAGAGCTAACATTTATATTCAGTTTTTAGCAAAGCTTATTCAGTTGAACTTATTTATTAAAGAAGAAAAAAGACCCTACTGTAACAGAAAGAAGATGTTTGCATTCAGGAAATGTGTCTTTGCTTCAGAATATATTCTGGTTTTCTTTGACCAATGCCATTACTCTGATCCCACAACTATAGGCTTTGCCAAAAAAAGAAAAAAAAATCCCCAAAACACCCACAACCAAAACATAAACAACAAAACCAGCCACAAAATATCCCCAAGCCCGAAATTACACACCCACAAAACACAGAGAGGAGGACATCTCCAGCAGCACATTACTCACCCATTTTGGAGCACTAGTTTGGAACTGAATCCCGTGTCTTCACCAGTTTTTCCACACCACCTCACTCAGGTACAAAGCCTCAGATTGCTTGCCTTGTGAAACCTTACAGGATCACATTTGCAGCAATAGCTCTAGTCTGCACTAAACCAAAAACTTCTTAACATGCATCTTGCTGATAAGGCTTAATTCACTTAAAGTGACCATTAAGATTAATGTAAATTGAATTTCTCTCTTGGACTTGCTAATAATTGCTTGACAGACCAATAAATATGGGGCTTGCAAACAGAGTGAGTTATGGTGCTCAATCAAATATTGTCCCCACTGCTCCCCTCACCTACTCCCACCTCCAAAATGTCACAGGAATTACACAATAATTTGCTCTAGAATGCTTGTCAGAGATTTGCTGGTTTTATATCAATTGATTAAACACACCTGAGTCTGCATACAGGAAGAAAGTTGCAGATGTTCAGAGTGATAACACAAACTGACGTAACATCTAAGACATGGATTAGCACTTCAATTGCAATTACATAAAAAGTCAAGCAGACACTGGACCTGAATCCAAGCTCAGAAAGGTTCATGAAAGAACACAACCAGAAGCTCATTTGAATCTTTAATTTTTTTTTTTAATCTTCTTACTTTTCCCACACACACACTATTCAGATGTCTTGGTTTGGGATAAGCAACTGCCAACCCCCCCAAGCACAGAGAGAAAAGCCTCCCTCCTAACACCAGGGAAAGGGAGGAAAAGAGAGGGGAAAGAAAAAAACACTTCAAACTGCATTTATACTAAATCTACATATATTTTTCACAGAAAGAAAGAGACAATTAGAAGAGAGTACAAATATACACTCACACAAGTCTGCAACAACAAGTTCCCCACCACAACTTCTTAACGAACACACAAATTCTACTGTCCTAACTACACATTACTTAAGAAGAAGCTTATTCCCCAGGGAGACAAACTCAAGCAGAAAGGAGAGACCCAGAACAACACATTTTACTTTCCTGAGGTACCCTGTGAGCCAGTGGTGGGCCTGGTCCTCTCCATCCCCCCTGGGACACCATCGTGCATCCTCCCAAGAGCAGGGCTGAGAAGTGACTGCCTTAACCACTCCCACACCAGTTCCTACTGCCCTGGAGATGATGTCATAATGTGGTATGGAATACAAAATTACTGGCTAGAAGAGGTCAGCTGTTAGCTCAGCCCAGCTCAAGTCAGCTGACAGCTTCGGCCTAGTCCACACTTCAGAGCCCAAATCTAGGCCCACCTGGGTGAACCTATAACATCAGAGAACAGGAATAGTTACTTTTGTACTGTAGAGGCAGCACCTTCAAAACTGTGTTCTGTTTTGGGTCCATCACTACAAGAAAGACATTGGGGGACTGTGCCGAGTCCAGAGAAGGGCAATGGAGCTGGTGAAGGGTCTGGAGCACAAGTCTGAGGAGGAGCAGCTGAGGTTGTTTAGCCTGGAGAAAAGGAGGCTCAGGAGGCTGTAGTGAAGTGGAGATTGGCCTCTTCTCCCAGGTAGCAGGACAAGAGGAAACATCCTCCAGTTGTTCCAGGGGAGAATGGGATTGAATGTTAGGAAAAATTTCTTCATAAAAAGGTTTGTAAAGCACTAGAACAGACTGACCAGGGGAGTGGTCAAGTCACCATCCCTGGAACTGTTCAGAAAACTTGTGGCACTTACGGACATGGTTTAATGGTAAAGATGGTGGTGGTTGTAGGTTGATGGTTGAAGCGAGTGAACTTAAAGGTCATTTCCAAACTTAACCATTCCATGATTATATGAATGATTACTCTCAATTTGTTGAATAATAGTTACCTTTAAAAATAAATGTAAAGAATGATGCACATAGAAATGAATTCAGTGCTTTTCATAATCATTGAGACTTAGATCCTGTGCTGTGGCACCTCTAGTATACCTGAACCTCACCAGTAGCAAAACACAAAACTGGAAACCTGCCTTGTTTTGACGATTTTTGATTGTTTGCTATTTTATCTAGGCCAGAGATGGTTAACAGGAGATTACTGCCTGAAAATATCATGTTGAAAGAAATCAGTAATAATAGGCAGCTGTCAATCCAGCAAAAGTAAGTATATAACAATAGTAAAAGGAAGCTTCACATGTTCGGAATAACAACTGCAAATTTTTAAGCGTGAACAATGCCAAACAAACATTTCTGGTTCTGATGTTCTTTCAGGACCTCTAAGTAATGATCTGTCTGATTCCTGGAAGTAAAGCTTAAGTCAAGCTTAAAACTACAGATCTACAGGAAGTGTCAGAGAGAAGACAGTCTAATTTTTTAACCCTAAGTAATCATCTCCATTGCAGTTTTCACTTGACTTTAGTTCATGTCTTTACTTCTCTGCATATTCAATGAATTATTATTCACTTAATGATTTGTTCTGTAGTTTCTAAATAACCTAAGAATGATAGATGTCCATTTAATCTTCAAGTTGAATTTGACTCTAGTTAATAAAGTCTCACATTTTTTGATGCAGGTCTAGATAAAGAACCAGCATTTTTGGGTTGATAAACTGGCATAAGCAGATTTTAAAATAGACAGAGAGATATCCAAACTTCATAGTCATAAAACTTTACTATGAGACATTCTCTTTTTTTTATAGTGTATTTCTAAGAATACAATAATTGTCAAATATACATACTCTTGGATGTATCTTTATTAATCCTCTATGAAATGTCATATTGACTTCCCAAATGTGACTGCTGAGATAACTCCCACACATACAGTACAATTAAGATACACCAAAATAAGCAACGAACAGAAGGATCTTCAGTTTCATAGTCATTTGGAGCTGGAAGTAAAATATATGGGCAAATAATTGTACAACTGGGACTTAAGACATGCCTACAGCTGCTTCTTTGGTTGGGGTTTTTTACGGTAGGAACTGTTAATAGTTCTCTCACCAGCCTTACAGGCAGTTTTGCAAACCTTTAAACAAGTAGAAAGCAAACAGAGATAGTTATGCGACAACTTGATAAATTGTTAATCATACACAAATATTTCAGAACTTTTGTTTTCACCTTTTCATTATTCTACAGTAACAAGAATGTCTAAAAGTAAAGAGGGTAATCTTACATTTTCTTCTTTAAAAGCTAGATGAGACTCTAGATGTGAATGGACACATAAATCTTCACTACTGAGTAGGTCAAAAGGTGTGAAGAAAGTTTCCAATTACAACAGTTGAATGCTGACAGACTGCTTCAGCCAGCTCCTTGGGTTAAACTTTATGCTTGAAAACTGCACTGAGAATTGATAAAATAGAGGGTTTTGTCTTCTTTTTTGTCTTTTTGCTCTCTATTTCTCCATTCCAATCTTTAGCAATTCTTTTTTCCCTTGCTGGGGTAGGGAGACAGTCGGCTGCCCTTGACTGCACACTCAGGCAGCAGAAGGCAGATACTGAAGAGAGGGGAAGCCACCTGGGTGCAGGAGGCAAGTCTGTGGCCCTGCTGCTGCCACCTCTGAACCACTCCATGTTTCCCTATTTCACACCTGTGTTGCCACAGGCAGTGTGGAGATTGGTGATCTTCTGGAAGATGCCCTAATTCAGTGGGAAGAGGAATTGATCATTAATATACTCACACGCTCACATGCTTGTCTTTTTAACTAAATTAGCAAAGCATCAGATTACTCAGCCAAACTAATCCATTGCATAATTGCACAGCTCCCCACAGGAAAGAGATAGGAATGTTTGGGACCCTCTTATCCATTTCAGTATATCTTTGACTTCCAAGTTGTACTTGAACTGTAGGCTATCATTCTCCATAAAACAAAAGCTCAGCTATGTCCTTGTATTCTGTACACAGTGTTTTGTGCTACGCCTACAGCAAATGGCAAATGGAAGGGAGAATGTCAGTTTAACTAGAAACAAACTTCCTCAATGATCCTCGAGAATACCAAATGATGCCCTTTTAAGTAGATCAATGTTTGGTCTACTATAAGCTGTCAAAAATCCCACCCATTTCAAGACAGCTCTTACCGGAATAAATACACCTGGCATTAAAGTGTATTAGCATCTAAGAGCTTCTCTTTCCCTGAGAGTGATCAAGTATTGACCAGGGGAAGAAAAATTACCCAAAAAAAAAAAAAAAAGGAAAAAATAGGCACTCACTGCTCGTTTTCTTCATCAAACTAGGGCATATATTAAACAGGGGTTTTTTTAAGTGCCTTTGGCAGACTGACTTTCAGTAACTTGCCTTAAAGAACATGACAGGGGAAAACCTGCTCTTCCTTTCTCTAAAGCTTGACTGCTTAGTGCTGGAGAGAACAGATGAATAGTATTTATATTTTTTTGGAATTAAACCATTCTGTACCTGATTGATTTTTGTAAACCAGTAATATCTAAAATATCGAAATAAAAAGCTTCTGTTAGTTTAAGCATTTCACTTTCTCTTTGTAGGTAGAGATGAGAGCACCTTGGAGCTTGGAAGCTCTTCTGTCTCTCAAACTTTGTTGAAGCAGATGCACCTTGAAAAATTTTGAGTTTTTTCACAAACCCACTTCCCTTGGGCTAATGTTGCCATAGTATAATTTTTTTTGTTGTTGTTAGACTAGACCACAGTTCCAGGCAATGGAAGCAGTAAAAATGTCAGCAAATCTCTGCTTCAATGTTTTTAAACAGATATTTTAAACAAAATTGGCAGTGTTGTCACTGTCTACAGCATGACAACGGTGACAGTAGGGTTGAGTGTTTATGTGTAAGAATCAGGGGGAAGGCCAACAAGGCAGATATCCTGGTGGGAATCTGTTACAGACCTCCCACCCAGGATGAATAAGCAGGTGAAATGTTCCATAAGCAGCTAAGAGAAGTCTCAAAATCACTAGTCCTTGTTCTCATGAGGGACTTCAATTTACTATGCACCTTATAGAAATACAGCATAGAGGAAGTTATCTAGAAGTTTCCTGGAGTGTGTGGAAGATATAACAGCCACAGCCAGTGGGGAGTCAACTTGGGGAGGTACCCCATTGGATGTGTCAGATACTGAATGTCTTTGCTTCAGGATTTATTAGTAAGACCAGTGGTCCTCAGGTGCCCAGCCCCCTGAACTGGAAGACAGAGACGAGCAGAACGCAGCCTCTATATCCAAAGGGAAATGGTCAGTCCATCAAGTTTGTCCTTTGACTGAACACCACCTTGTCAACTAGACCGTAGCAATGAGTGCCACATGCAGTTATTTCTTGAGCACTTCCAGGGATGGTGACTCCACCACTTCCCTGGGCAGACTGTTTCAGTGCTTAACCACAATTTCAGTGGCAAAACTCTTCCTGATGTCCAGCCTGAAGCTCCCCTGGTGCAGCTTTAGGGCACTTCCTCACATCCTGTCGCTAGTCATCTGGGAGACCCCCACCTTCCTACAACTGCCTTTAAGATAGTTGTAGAGAGCAATAAGGTCTTTATTGAGACTCCTCTTTTCCAGGCTGAACAATCTCAATTTCCTCAGCCACACCTGAGAGGATTTACCCTCTAGACCCTTCACCAGCTTTGTTGCCCTTCTCTGGACATGCTCCACTACCTTTCTTAAAGTGAGAGACCTGTAAAAAATCATGTCTGTTTCCAGCACAAATGCAAAACACAGCCCCATACAAGCCACTGTGACTCTACGCCAGGCAAAATGAGCATAGGATGATTTCCAGCTTAAATGATTCCATTATTTATATCACAGTTAAAAACCTGTGAAGCATTTTTGGATTGCTTAATTTGCACCTTCCCAAACATTCTTAATATTTTGTATTTAATTATATTTGCTTGATATCCACTTGATAGAAGTCATATAAGGAGTGACTTACTGATCACTGGTATGACAAATAATCTAAGACTACCTCTACTAATAAGAAAATGCTTATCAGTCCTGTATGAGTGATAGAAGATGGATAAATGACTATACAGAAGATTTACCTGCTTGAGACACAAAACAACAATAAAATCTATAATGCACCCACATCCTACCTACTGAAAGGAGAAAGAGAACAGCATTAAGTGTGCTGCCATTCAGCAGAACCTTCATACACTGGAGAGGTTGGTGGAGAGAATCCTAATGAAGTTATACAAAGGCAAGTGTAAGTTCCTGCACTCCTAGAGAGGAGTAATCCCAAGTACCAGTATGGGCAGGGGTCTGACCTACTAGAGAGCAGCTCTCCTGAGCAGGACCTGGGGGTCGTGGTGGATGACAATTTGACCATGAGCTGACAGTGGACCCCTGTGGCAAGAAAGGACAGTAGTACCCTGGGGTGCATCAGGAAGAGTGTGGTCAGCAGGTCGAGGAGGGTGATCCTCCTCCTCTACTCATCCCTAGTGAGGTCACATCTGGAGTGCTGTGTCCAGTTCTGGGCTCCTCAGTTCAAGAAAGGCAAGGATCTACTGGAGTGGATCCAGCAGAGTATCACAAAAATGATGAGGGGTCTGAAGCATCTCTCTTATGAGGAGAGACTGAGGGAGCTGGGCCTGTTTAGTTTAGAGAAGAGAAAACTCAGAGAGGATCTCATTAGTGCATATAAATATCTCAAAGGAAGGTGCCAAGAGGATGGTGCCAGACTTCTTGTGGTGGTGCTTTGTAACAGGACAAGGAGCAATGGCCATAAACTAAAACACAAGTACTTCCACCTCAGCATGAGGAAGAACTTCTCTATGTTTAGGGTGGCAGAGCACTGGCACAGCTGCCCAGGGAGGTCATGGACTCTCCCTCTCTGGAGACATCCAGAACCCACCTGCACACATTCCCCTTATTGTAGGTGACCCTGCCTTGGGAGGGGAGTTGGACTGGATGATTTCCAGAGGTCCCTTCCAAGCCTAAAAATTCTATAAACTCAGCTTCTCTGTCTGTTCTGTATATCCCAGCAATTGTAGCCAATGTGAGGTTAAAGTTATGACTTAGTTTTGTTACCTTGTAATGCATGTCAGATATGACATACATCTAAAAGAAGCCTGACTTTATAACAGCTAGAGTCTTATTTATCAACAGCAGATATAGTGCTATCTAAAGATATTTCTCCACTTAATTTTTCTTGCTGAATTTGTTTTGTTATATAGCCTCAGTTTAGGCTTTCAAATATAGAGGTAAATGGAAAATGGAACAAAATGAATCATGAGTTTGTGAAGGGAAGATTGCACTAGATTAACCTGATATCCTCCTCTGAGAAGATAACTGAACTTCTAGACAAAGAAATGAAATGGATTTAGTCTCTCTGAATGTCAGCATTTGACAGTTCCTCAAGTACCTAAGCTCCATCTGACTAGAACTCACCAGCTGAAGGCAGCTACAAAAAAAAAAAAAAATAAAAAGGAAGTTTAATGGAAGTCAAGTCTGAGAAAAATACGAATTCATTGAAGAATCACTGCTAGTAAGAATAAGGTGAAATGCCAATTAGTGTGATGAAAAGGAATCACTTGCTGATAGTCAAGTCATTTTTCTTTTAAAGAGGTTCTGGGACAGGAAACATTAATGACCTTTGCACAAACAGTTTATGCCAAAGAAAAGAAAGAAATTGGGAAACACTGTCATTGCAGAGGAAGATTGAAATATCAAAGAGACCTGGGCAATGTTCAGAACCATATTACTAGAAATTCAGAAGCAAAAACTGAAGAATCAAAGACTATGGAATTGCTGCTATATGATGTAAAATAAAAAAAATCATTTTAATGCCTGAAGGGCAGCCCGGATTTATCAGTGGAAGGGAAAAAAATGAAATGCAATAAGTAGATATATGAGGTGAAAAACTTTAATTTCAGAGAGAGCAATGGTAGTATCATTAACCAACTGGGCTAGTCTCCAGTGAAACAGCAATGGCAGGATTGAACTGCACCTCTCTGTTCATCCCAGAATATCATTACTGCTTTAACACTGAATACTGCTACGTTGTGCCATGAGTGATCTGTAATTCTGTACACTGACAGTCACCATTCCAGCATACCTGGTGTGCATGTATACATGGGTATTTACACAATTATAGCCATGCACAGATTTGGCAGAAATGCAGAGAACCCTGGGCTTCAAAGATTACACAGTCAGCTGATACTGCAGAATATAAAAAGTTCTCCAAGATACATGGTGCAACACACTCTCACAGCACAGACTGGTTTCTGATATTCCGCTTATAGTAAATGCCAGTACGTGGAATGCAGCAAGTTACAGCTGGGACACTGAATTGGTAGATCCAAACCCCTCTATTGCTTTCTGAATATCTTAACACCTCATCTGTATTTCTTTAAAATACGTACTTGTTTAATTTCCATATGTAAAAATAAATGAAGATACTCCATTTTCATCCTCCATCGATCTGTTCATGGATGACTGTTCTAAATGGTATTGTATTCAAAATCTTAATGGCCTTCAGAAACTGAGAACTGTTTGACAGTGTGTCATGCCTAAAGTAATTTCCCTCAATTTTCCCCTGCTTTAATTTGCACTGGCAAGAGCCTACACTGGCCAGGTGACAATGAGTCTTGTGCACATACATCACAGCCAATTCTAGTATCAAATAATTATTTGCAGGTTTTTTTTTTATTTTATAAAATGAAATACCCTGTACTGACATTACTATAGTCCTCTACAAATGGGGTTAACCCTTCTCTCTCCAGTCTAATAAAACTATTAAAACTATTGAAATCTTTTGCCTTTACCATAGATCATCAATTTTTTCACGACCCTATCAGATCCAAACTTATTCTATAGATGCATTTTGTTCTTTCACTTATACTCCCCTGAAAAAACTGAAATATTAAGATAATACAAGCATATATTCCTACAAGTTTTAAAATTAAGCAAAACTGACTTCTGTATTCACAGACACTCTTGAAATGCCCTGCCCACATTCAGGTTCAAGACAACAGGAGTTCCTTAAAACCAGAGCACAACATTCATGCAAGCTCGAGCCCAAAACTCATTAAACATTTAAATAAGGACAGTAATATCCTGGGTAGTTAAAAGAAGAACTTATAGCTGAGCACTGACAGAGACTTCACTGGGCACTTATTCACCTCTCTTAGTGTGACTGTTCCCTTCTTTCTACTGCTTTAGATTTGAATAGTGTACAGACTTTCAGTGGATTCATATTTGTGAGTTAGTGTTGAGATAACTGCCTAAACTCCAAATCTTTTGGTTTGGAAGACAATGGTTGTATTTATAGGCTACAGGCCATTAAACTTTCTGCCAAAAAGTTTCAAACTTAGTTTTCAGGCTGTTTTCAGTGATGTAGTGTCCATCTTCACTATCATGCATTTTTATGACAGAAACCTGAATTTTCTTCTGACAAAATTCCTTCTCTAATTCAAATTCTTCATTGCAAAATCCATTAAAGCTTGTCATCAGCTTGTCAGATACTTAAAACCAAGCTTTTACAGCAGTCAGTCAATGTCTTGAAATCAATTATGGATAATCTAAAAATATTTTAAATTAACTGTGCCATTATTACTTAGTCCAATTACTTGAATTGATTTTATAAAAGATTAAAAAGTTGGATTCAATTTCATTTAACTGTGCTTTATTAAGTAAATAACTAGTTTTTAAAAGTTTTGGAAAGGCAAAAGTGAATTATTTCTCCCAGTTGCCAATTTCATTGGTTTTAAGTAAAACCTTTACCTCCAAGGGTGATACACATACAGGAGTGACACAAAAGTACCAATTACAGTCAAAAAGATACATGAAGAGAGTAGGGAGATGACTAGAAATTTAACTTAGATTTTTTTTTTCAATTTTTCACTTTGTTTCACCTTGTTAGAATGTACCAGGGGCAGCCATAATATAAAAAAATGTGATTAACTAACACCCAAACCAATGTGTTTAGCAATGTTTAGATACTCTGATGCTCTTTCAATAATCAGATTCTTTTTTTCTTTTTTTTGGGGGGAGGTGGTAAGTACTACGTTCATCCAGTCCATTTAGATCCACTTGGAAATTAATCTACACAATCCATTTTTATTACCTTGCAATCAAATAGAAAGTAAATTTCCATAAAGCATTCACTACTATCAGTGACTCTCTTTGAAGGACAGCCATGCAGAGCAACTTCTTACATCAGTTATTTTTAGCTCCTGAGAAGAAACAAAACTTTGTATTTAAGAAAATGTTGAGGGTGAATTCAGTTTAAAATATATCACATCTCCCAGCACAGTAACTGATCATTCCACCTTTATCGAGGCACAGCTGCCCTTGATGTCATGGCAAACACTTCACAAAGGCTGCATGATCAGATCCTTGCAGAGCCAAAATAAGAAGGGCTGTCTGCAGAGTGCTGTCAAAGCCTCACCTCTGCAAGAAAATCTGTTACAACTTGTTCCATACCACAGCAATTTCTAAAGCTACACCTTCTGTTTTCTTCCATTGTACAGGCAATAATTAATCAAAGGGTTTCCCTTTTTTTTTTCTCAGTCTTTCATTCCTTTCCTTGAAATTCTACCGAAGTATTTCCTTTTAATTTTCTCCTGACTGCTAAAAATATATAGCAATTTATTACAACTATGAAATACGAATAAATATCATCAATACAAATAACTATTATCAAGTAGTTTCTTAAACGATAATTTTAAAATACAAGGCTTACATTTCCTAATACTGCATTTATCACTTGAGACAAAATCCAATATTTTTGCTGTTACAGTAACAAAAACTGGCATTACTTAAGGATTGCATATTGTGGCAAGAATGAAATGCAGCAAAAACTGACACAAGATGGTGAACTAATGAGTGTGATGCCTCCACACTGCTGAAGTCATTCCTCCTTGATACAGTCAACAATCATTTTTTAAAATAAAGATTTTTTTAAAAACAAAAATAAAATATGAAGAAAATATGAAGAAATATGAAAAAAATATATAGCAATTTATTACAACTATGAAATACGAATAAATATCATCAATACAAACAACTATTATCAAGTAGTTTCTTAAATTCTACAATGACTTTTCCCTCCAGATTATTCAACTGGAATTTAAAAATCAAAATCATGAAAGCTTTTAAGAGCTAGAACCTCAAGGTAAATCAGATCAGTCAAAACTTATCACCATAATTTTTGTTTCCTAACCAAAGCTTCCATTTATTTTTCCAGCAACAGATTTACCTTAAAACAGGTTGTTTTGGACTTTATTATTTGCAGTAATTTAAAAACTTTATCAATAAGAACATAATAAAAGTGAATTTTTGTAGTCTTGCTGGTTAAGGATTGCATATTGTGGCAAGAATGAAATGCAGTAAAAACTGACACAAGATGGTGAACTAATGAGTGTGATGTCTCCACACTGCTGAAGTCATTCCTCCTTGATAGAGTCAACATTCATTTTTTAAAATAAAGATTTTTTAAAAACAAAAATAAAATATGAAGAAAATATGAAGAAATATGAAAAAAATATATAGCAATTTATTACAACTATGAAATACGAATAAATATCATCAATACAAATAACTATTATCAAGTAGTTTCTGAAGTGATAATTTTAAAATACAAGGCTTACATTTCCTAATACTGCATTTATCACTTGAGACAAAACCCAATATTTTTGCTGTTACAGTAACAAAAACTGGCATTACTTAAGGATTGCATATTGTGGCAAGAATGAAATGCAGCAAAAACTGACACAAGATGGTGAACTAATGAGTGTGATGCCTCCACACTGCTGAAGTCATTCCTCCTTGATAGAGTCAACATTCACTTTTTAAAATAAAGATTTTTTTAAAAACAAAAAGAAAATATGAAGAAAATATGAAGAAATATGAAAAAATATATAGCAATTTATTACAACTATGAAATACGAATAAATATCATCAATACAAATAACTATTATCAAGTAGTTTCTTAAATGATAATTTTAAAATACAAGGCTTACATTTCCTAATACTGCATTTATCACTTGAGACAAAACCCAATATTTTTGTTGTTACTGTAACAAAAACTGGCATTACTTAAGGATTGCATATTGTGGCAAGAATGAAATGCAGCAAAAACTGACACAAGATGGTGAACTAATGAGTGTGATGCCTCCACACTGCTGAAGTCATTCCTCCTTGATAGAGTCAACATTCACTTTTTAAAATAAAGATTTTTTTAAAAACAAAAATAAAATATGAAGAAATCCCACATTATAATGTCATCCTTAAGCTCTGAATCTGGAGGAATATAATTTTGTAAAAAGCTGGAAAAGGAAAGAGCTAAATACCTAATAAATAGTGAAATTCCTTCAGTTGCCTGCTTGGTCAGTTGTCCAATCCAGCTGTAAAAACTAATACTCCGTAGGCAATTTAATTTTTGGCAACAAGGTTTCTTATTTGCAGAATGAAAAACTGAGTTATGCAGCTTGAACTCTGATTCAGGAAATAAAAAGCTGGAAATGAAGTTAAACATAGGATTCAGTCTAGGCTTCAGCTACAGAAACTTCCATCAGGAGCTCAGCTTTGCATGTTCTCCTCTCCCTGTGTCACAGGGCTGTTCTCTACCACAAGAACCTGGGGCCTGATCCAGGGCTCACTGAAGAATGATTGAAATCAGCAAAATTCTTTGCTTTGGCTTAAACAAACTCCAGCATAGATCAGTTACAGCCATTGACAAAGGTCATGTTGTATTTTACAGGCAGCTGAAAGGATTACTTCTAATTAATTTTTCGGTACCTCTGAATACAGTATTTCCCCAGATAATAAATATCATAAAACTGGATTTATTTCTAAGCACGTTGTATACTTTTGCCCATTGGTCCTTCTTGCTTTTGCTTTCTCCACTGATTTGTTGTAGGGTTCTTCCAAGACTAATTATATTACAAAGAATGCTAGATTTCTGTTTAATGTCTGTCCATTTTCTGTTATATATTGGTGGGGGGGTTTCACCCAGAGAAATATGTAAAAATTAGCTGCTAGTGTCAGCAGACTTAGAAATCTGTTTTAAGGAAAATAAAAATTAATGATACTGCCTGAAAATTTCCTCTGCTTGGTCAAACTTATGCTGGAAATTTTAGAAATTAGTCACCTTTGGTGAGGCTAGTAATCTATTTTTTTCTAGTCTAAGATCACACTAGGGAGAATTGACATGAGACCTGAAAAAAGAATGAACTTACTTGCCTGAGGTTAATAAGCACCTTATGCATAAAGGTTTAGGTGAGTTCTAAAGTTGCTCTGCCATCTCCCTCTATGCCAACTGGGAATGAGTGTGTTAATATGCTATTCTGTATGGGTTTTTTTGTTTTAGTATGAATTCCATTGAAAATATTTGTACTTTTTCAGTACGTGTCCCGTGGTTTTTTGCTCTCTTTTAGTCAAGCATTGCTATGTGCAGTCTAAGATAGAATTACTAATACATTGCTTCAGTTCTCCAACACATTTCATTAAATTCTTAAACACTTTTTCCCTACATTACTGAAATCTGGTGACATTAACAGTGAGGTTCATGAAGTTTGTCTTCACTGCTACATAAACTTCTACCAATGTTTGCTTTTACTGTTCTAGCTTGCTTGTTTAATTAATCTCCAGTTCTATTTTAAGTTGACTGTTAAGCTTCCTAACATGCTGCTGGAAATGAATCCTCTGAATCATTTCTATTTGCAATAGTCCTTTCCCTCACACACGAGGTTTTAAAGATCCTTAACCTATTTTGGATGCAGTGAATTGTTCTGTATATAACAGTTTCTACTGAAATAACTGTTTACATTCAGTAGCTTCTCTGCAGTGCTTAGATATGTCATTTGAAAGAGACAAAAAAGCCTGGGTTATATGTATTTGTGAGTCTGAATTCAAGCCCTTTATTGCTTTATGAACACAAAATCCTCCAGAGAGTATCACAAACACTGTGTATGTCCTTGAGCCTTTCCCTTTTGCATTTTGCAGTTCAACAGAGTGGAAATCACACACAGCCATATATGGCTTCATCTGTTGTGGACCTAGGGAGTCTCACATTCTGCTTTTTCCAGTAAAAACCTTGAATTTAAGTAACTTCACCTGCAAGAAATGAGTTTGCACCAGGCACACTTGGGATGCCAGGATAGGTATACTTAAATTCTCTTTCTTTTAAACTTCAAATTTCATTCCTCATTCATGAAAACAAATACTAAGCAAGTTCTTTTTATCCCCTGCATATAGCCCTGTTCTTCAATCTCTGACATCTTTTGACCAAAGACTTCATTATGTTTTGCTTTTTGATGTCTTTCTTTTTTCTTATGAATAAACAAGCTCTAATTGGAAATTAATCACAAACTCTTTCAAATACAGAGCCACACAAACGTTAGGACTGATGTGACCAAATGAAGGCCAGCATACTCTTCTGACTAGTCACTCAAAGCTCCATTTTTAGCCCATGGAGAGGAACAAGCACAGCTAGATCAGGAGCAATCACACTGTGTAACTTTACATCCAAAGCAGTCATCTGAGCTGCCTTCATAAACAAGCCTTCATAATTTCAGCCTAGAATCACAGAATATCAGAATCAAGGAATATTCTGAATTGGAGGGGACTGACTGGGAACATTGAGTTCAACTCTTAAGTGGTGGCCAGGGATCTGACACAAAATGAATCAGAAGTCTCTTTGAAAGGCTTATTTCTCTCCACTAAATGGAGCCTGATGTGTCTGCCTTGGTGGTATGAATGTGTATGACAGACATCTACAGTAAGATAAAGACCATCTCACCTCACTTACTGGATAGCAGTAAAGATTACAAAAAGGATTTAAGAGCAGAGTATCTTTAAATAACCTCTCCTTTCCATCCAAATGCTTCCAGTGGCCTACTGTGAAAAGGACTTCCTGTGATCTGGGCACTTTGTGCCAACAACCCTTGTGTTGTTTATGTGAATCCTTCCAGTTACTTTTTAATTCCATCTATAATTTCATTTCCAAAGCCTTCCACAAAATTAAATCCCACATCTTAATCATGTGTGGGGAAATGAGGGGGGATAAAAAAGGAAAAACTCAGCTCTCTCTGTTCTCAGCCTGCTGGTCAATTATTGCTTTGAAGAGTCTTGCCATTCTGGTGCAATGGGAAAAGTAGACTTTACGAATTCTTGTGCACTAAAGGCAGGGAAGGCTTCTCCCAGCATTCTCTGTGTGTGCATGCAGTGCTGCTTTCCATTCCCAGTGGTAGAAACACTTCATCAAGTCTCTGTGCAGAACTATAATGAAATTTAATTTGGGAGTTCTCCATTAAATGCTGCTCTACACCGCAAATTAGGTTCTCTTGTTAAACAGCTAATTCATAGTACTGAGTCACTATGTCCTGAAGGCAGCAGCACCTGAAAGCTTATAAAATTGGATGAAAAGTGAAAGATAGAAATAAATAGTATGAAAGACAGCTCAAACCAGACAGAATTTCCACTGCTAAATTATAAAAATTACCTCCATTACTCACACTTCATTAAGCACACATTCTGATCATGTCCCCACAACTCAGCCCAGAGAGTGAGAACGTGCTGTGTATGTGTACGTGTTCCGCTTCAGCACAGATGGCCAATGACTATATTCTTACTTCATAGGATTTTTTTTCATTTATCTTTCCCTCCCCCACCCAAGTTTGAGTAGTCAGATGAAATTCAGCCTTTTTGCACTGCTTGATGGGCAGCACGTTTACAGTCTAATGCAATATCCAGCAAAGGACTTCAGACAAACTCCTTCATAACACCAATTGTTGCAAGCAAGCAAGCCCTTCAATTAAGACTGAAAAGATACTATGAAACTTTTGTGTTTCAAGAAACCCAAACCATTTTCAGTAGAAAACTGTGCTGCTGGAATATTTTAAACCACTTTTACAATGTAATGCAAGTCACTCTGTATGTGTGGGATTCATTACAGCAGGGATTAAAATGACAGCTTAGTGTCATATGAAGCATGAAGCAGGGGATTTGAGACTGAGAGCAGTTGCTGGACACCAGGCCAGCTGAATTGTACTTACTGCTGAGTTACAGTAATACATTTAGCTTTGGAATAAAGGCACCTGAGGATTAAGGGCTATCTTTCAGAGAGATTTAATAATATAGAGATCATATCATACAGAAAAACTAAAAATGGACTTGCTGGGAAATTGACGAGTAGTAGAAAACAGCAAAGCACAAATAAAAGTAAGAATTCTTAGTTGTCATAAAATCCCATTATGCTCATACAGCACAGATGTTACACAAATGATAAGCAGGTGTTTTTATGTAGACTAAATTCTAAATGCTCCCACTGTTACCAATCAACATCCTTCAAATACATTCAATGGAAATTATGGTAACCAAGAAGAGATTCGTGGGAAAACAAAAACTCAGTTCATGCATGTAAAGGGTTAAAGTACACCACAGGAAAATAGTTGTAGAACTGACATGAAAAAAAACCCTAAAATTACTTTAAAAGTCACAATATTGAGGATCTAGCACAGGAAATCCAGAGGAATATTCTAAGAGGACATGAATAATTCATAGCTTCTGAAGCACACATGAGACAGATGATCGCAGAACAACGAGGTATCCAGGTGTGCTCCTGTC
>NC_092458.1:0-7500 GCF_047495875.1 Pithys albifrons albifrons | reverse complement strand
GTTAGGGTTAGGGTTAGGGTTAGGGTTAGGGTTAGGGTTAGGGTTAGGGTTAGGGTTAGGGTTAGGGTTAGGGTTAGGGTTAGGGTTAGGGTTAGGGTTAGGGTTAGGGTTAGGGTTAGGGTTAGGGTTAGGGTTAGGGTTAGGGTTAGGGTTAGGGTTAGGGTTAGGGTTAGGGTTAGGGTTAGGGTTAGGGTTAGGGTTAGGGTTAGGGTTAGGGTTAGGGTTAGGGTTAGGGTTAGGGTTAGGGTTAGGGTTAGGGTTAGGGTTAGGGTTAGGGTTAGGGTTAGGGTTAGGGTTAGGGTTAGGGTTAGGGTTAGGGTTAGGGTTAGGGTTAGGGTTAGGGTTAGGGTTAGGGTTAGGGTTAGGGTTAGGGTTAGGGTTAGGGTTAGGGTTAGGGTTAGGGTTAGGGTTAGGGTTAGGGTTAGGGTTAGGGTTAGGGTTAGGGTTAGGGTTAGGGTTAGGGTTAGGGTTAGGGTTAGGGTTAGGGTTAGGGTTAGGGTTAGGGTTAGGGTTAGGGTTAGGGTTAGGGTTAGGGTTAGGGTTAGGGTTAGGGTTAGGGTTAGGGTTAGGGTTAGGGTTAGGGTTAGGGTTAGGGTTAGGGTTAGGGTTAGGGTTAGGGTTAGGGTTAGGGTTAGGGTTAGGGTTAGGGTTAGGGTTAGGGTTAGGGTTAGGGTTAGGGTTAGGGTTAGGGTTAGGGTTAGGGTTAGGGTTAGGGTTAGGGTTAGGGTTAGGGTTAGGGTTAGGGTTAGGGTTAGGGTTAGGGTTAGGGTTAGGGTTAGGGTTAGGGTTAGGGTTAGGGTTAGGGTTAGGGTTAGGGTTAGGGTTAGGGTTAGGGTTAGGGTTAGGGTTAGGGTTAGGGTTAGGGTTAGGGTTAGGGTTAGGGTTAGGGTTAGGGTTAGGGTTAGGGTTAGGGTTAGGGTTAGGGTTAGGGTTAGGGTTAGGGTTAGGGTTAGGGTTAGGGTTAGGGTTAGGGTTAGGGTTAGGGTTAGGGTTAGGGTTAGGGTTAGGGTTAGGGTTAGGGTTAGGGTTAGGGTTAGGGTTAGGGTTAGGGTTAGGGTTAGGGTTAGGGTTAGGGTTAGGGTTAGGGTTAGGGTTAGGGTTAGGGTTAGGGTTAGGGTTAGGGTTAGGGTTAGGGTTAGGGTTAGGGTTAGGGTTAGGGTTAGGGTTAGGGTTAGGGTTAGGGTTAGGGTTAGGGTTAGGGTTAGGGTTAGGGTTAGGGTTAGGGTTAGGGTTAGGGTTAGGGTTAGGGTTAGGGTTAGGGTTAGGGTTAGGGTTAGGGTTAGGGTTAGGGTTAGGGTTAGGGTTAGGGTTAGGGTTAGGGTTAGGGTTAGGGTTAGGGTTAGGGTTAGGGTTAGGGTTAGGGTTAGGGTTAGGGTTAGGGTTAGGGTTAGGGTTAGGGTTAGGGTTAGGGTTAGGGTTAGGGTTAGGGTTAGGGTTAGGGTTAGGGTTAGGGTTAGGGTTAGGGTTAGGGTTAGGGTTAGGGTTAGGGTTAGGGTTAGGGTTAGGGTTAGGGTTAGGGTTAGGGTTAGGGTTAGGGTTAGGGTTAGGGTTAGGGTTAGGGTTAGGGTTAGGGTTAGGGTTAGGGTTAGGGTTAGGGTTAGGGTTAGGGTTAGGGTTAGGGTTAGGGTTAGGGTTAGGGTTAGGGTTAGGGTTAGGGTTAGGGTTAGGGTTAGGGTTAGGGTTAGGGTTAGGGTTAGGGTTAGGGTTAGGGTTAGGGTTAGGGTTAGGGTTAGGGTTAGGGTTAGGGTTAGGGTTAGGGTTAGGGTTAGGGTTAGGGTTAGGGTTAGGGTTAGGGTTAGGGTTAGGGTTAGGGTTAGGGTTAGGGTTAGGGTTAGGGTTAGGGTTAGGGTTAGGGTTAGGGTTAGGGTTAGGGTTAGGGTTAGGGTTAGGGTTAGGGTTAGGGTTAGGGTTAGGGTTAGGGTTAGGGTTAGGGTTAGGGTTAGGGTTAGGGTTAGGGTTAGGGTTAGGGTTAGGGTTAGGGTTAGGGTTAGGGTTAGGGTTAGGGTTAGGGTTAGGGTTAGGGTTAGGGTTAGGGTTAGGGTTAGGGTTAGGGTTAGGGTTAGGGTTAGGGTTAGGGTTAGGGTTAGGGTTAGGGTTAGGGTTAGGGTTAGGGTTAGGGTTAGGGTTAGGGTTAGGGTTAGGGTTAGGGTTAGGGTTAGGGTTAGGGTTAGGGTTAGGGTTAGGGTTAGGGTTAGGGTTAGGGTTAGGGTTAGGGTTAGGGTTAGGGTTAGGGTTAGGGTTAGGGTTAGGGTTAGGGTTAGGGTTAGGGTTAGGGTTAGGGTTAGGGTTAGGGTTAGGGTTAGGGTTAGGGTTAGGGTTAGGGTTAGGGTTAGGGTTAGGGTTAGGGTTAGGGTTAGGGTTAGGGTTAGGGTTAGGGTTAGGGTTAGGGTTAGGGTTAGGGTTAGGGTTAGGGTTAGGGTTAGGGTTAGGGTTAGGGTTAGGGTTAGGGTTAGGGTTAGGGTTAGGGTTAGGGTTAGGGTTAGGGTTAGGGTTAGGGTTAGGGTTAGGGTTAGGGTTAGGGTTAGGGTTAGGGTTAGGGTTAGGGTTAGGGTTAGGGTTAGGGTTAGGGTTAGGGTTAGGGTTAGGGTTAGGGTTAGGGTTAGGGTTAGGGTTAGGGTTAGGGTTAGGGTTAGGGTTAGGGTTAGGGTTAGGGTTAGGGTTAGGGTTAGGGTTAGGGTTAGGGTTAGGGTTAGGGTTAGGGTTAGGGTTAGGGTTAGGGTTAGGGTTAGGGTTAGGGTTAGGGTTAGGGTTAGGGTTAGGGTTAGGGTTAGGGTTAGGGTTAGGGTTAGGGTTAGGGTTAGGGTTAGGGTTAGGGTTAGGGTTAGGGTTAGGGTTAGGGTTAGGGTTAGGGTTAGGGTTAGGGTTAGGGTTAGGGTTAGGGTTAGGGTTAGGGTTAGGGTTAGGGTTAGGGTTAGGGTTAGGGTTAGGGTTAGGGTTAGGGTTAGGGTTAGGGTTAGGGTTAGGGTTAGGGTTAGGGTTAGGGTTAGGGTTAGGGTTAGGGTTAGGGTTAGGGTTAGGGTTAGGGTTAGGGTTAGGGTTAGGGTTAGGGTTAGGGTTAGGGTTAGGGTTAGGGTTAGGGTTAGGGTTAGGGTTAGGGTTAGGGTTAGGGTTAGGGTTAGGGTTAGGGTTAGGGTTAGGGTTAGGGTTAGGGTTAGGGTTAGGGTTAGGGTTAGGGTTAGGGTTAGGGTTAGGGTTAGGGTTAGGGTTAGGGTTAGGGTTAGGGTTAGGGTTAGGGTTAGGGTTAGGGTTAGGGTTAGGGTTAGGGTTAGGGTTAGGGTTAGGGTTAGGGTTAGGGTTAGGGTTAGGGTTAGGGTTAGGGTTAGGGTTAGGGTTAGGGTTAGGGTTAGGGTTAGGGTTAGGGTTAGGGTTAGGGTTAGGGTTAGGGTTAGGGTTAGGGTTAGGGTTAGGGTTAGGGTTAGGGTTAGGGTTAGGGTTAGGGTTAGGGTTAGGGTTAGGGTTAGGGTTAGGGTTAGGGTTAGGGTTAGGGTTAGGGTTAGGGTTAGGGTTAGGGTTAGGGTTAGGGTTAGGGTTAGGGTTAGGGTTAGGGTTAGGGTTAGGGTTAGGGTTAGGGTTAGGGTTAGGGTTAGGGTTAGGGTTAGGGTTAGGGTTAGGGTTAGGGTTAGGGTTAGGGTTAGGGTTAGGGTTAGGGTTAGGGTTAGGGTTAGGGTTAGGGTTAGGGTTAGGGTTAGGGTTAGGGTTAGGGTTAGGGTTAGGGTTAGGGTTAGGGTTAGGGTTAGGGTTAGGGTTAGGGTTAGGGTTAGGGTTAGGGTTAGGGTTAGGGTTAGGGTTAGGGTTAGGGTTAGGGTTAGGGTTAGGGTTAGGGTTAGGGTTAGGGTTAGGGTTAGGGTTAGGGTTAGGGTTAGGGTTAGGGTTAGGGTTAGGGTTAGGGTTAGGGTTAGGGTTAGGGTTAGGGTTAGGGTTAGGGTTAGGGTTAGGGTTAGGGTTAGGGTTAGGGTTAGGGTTAGGGTTAGGGTTAGGGTTAGGGTTAGGGTTAGGGTTAGGGTTAGGGTTAGGGTTAGGGTTAGGGTTAGGGTTAGGGTTAGGGTTAGGGTTAGGGTTAGGGTTAGGGTTAGGGTTAGGGTTAGGGTTAGGGTTAGGGTTAGGGTTAGGGTTAGGGTTAGGGTTAGGGTTAGGGTTAGGGTTAGGGTTAGGGTTAGGGTTAGGGTTAGGGTTAGGGTTAGGGTTAGGGTTAGGGTTAGGGTTAGGGTTAGGGTTAGGGTTAGGGTTAGGGTTAGGGTTAGGGTTAGGGTTAGGGTTAGGGTTAGGGTTAGGGTTAGGGTTAGGGTTAGGGTTAGGGTTAGGGTTAGGGTTAGGGTTAGGGTTAGGGTTAGGGTTAGGGTTAGGGTTAGGGTTAGGGTTAGGGTTAGGGTTAGGGTTAGGGTTAGGGTTAGGGTTAGGGTTAGGGTTAGGGTTAGGGTTAGGGTTAGGGTTAGGGTTAGGGTTAGGGTTAGGGTTAGGGTTAGGGTTAGGGTTAGGGTTAGGGTTAGGGTTAGGGTTAGGGTTAGGGTTAGGGTTAGGGTTAGGGTTAGGGTTAGGGTTAGGGTTAGGGTTAGGGTTAGGGTTAGGGTTAGGGTTAGGGTTAGGGTTAGGGTTAGGGTTAGGGTTAGGGTTAGGGTTAGGGTTAGGGTTAGGGTTAGGGTTAGGGTTAGGGTTAGGGTTAGGGTTAGGGTTAGGGTTAGGGTTAGGGTTAGGGTTAGGGTTAGGGTTAGGGTTAGGGTTAGGGTTAGGGTTAGGGTTAGGGTTAGGGTTAGGGTTAGGGTTAGGGTTAGGGTTAGGGTTAGGGTTAGGGTTAGGGTTAGGGTTAGGGTTAGGGTTAGGGTTAGGGTTAGGGTTAGGGTTAGGGTTAGGGTTAGGGTTAGGGTTAGGGTTAGGGTTAGGGTTAGGGTTAGGGTTAGGGTTAGGGTTAGGGTTAGGGTTAGGGTTAGGGTTAGGGTTAGGGTTAGGGTTAGGGTTAGGGTTAGGGTTAGGGTTAGGGTTAGGGTTAGGGTTAGGGTTAGGGTTAGGGTTAGGGTTAGGGTTAGGGTTAGGGTTAGGGTTAGGGTTAGGGTTAGGGTTAGGGTTAGGGTTAGGGTTAGGGTTAGGGTTAGGGTTAGGGTTAGGGTTAGGGTTAGGGTTAGGGTTAGGGTTAGGGTTAGGGTTAGGGTTAGGGTTAGGGTTAGGGTTAGGGTTAGGGTTAGGGTTAGGGTTAGGGTTAGGGTTAGGGTTAGGGTTAGGGTTAGGGTTAGGGTTAGGGTTAGGGTTAGGGTTAGGGTTAGGGTTAGGGTTAGGGTTAGGGTTAGGGTTAGGGTTAGGGTTAGGGTTAGGGTTAGGGTTAGGGTTAGGGTTAGGGTTAGGGTTAGGGTTAGGGTTAGGGTTAGGGTTAGGGTTAGGGTTAGGGTTAGGGTTAGGGTTAGGGTTAGGGTTAGGGTTAGGGTTAGGGTTAGGGTTAGGGTTAGGGTTAGGGTTAGGGTTAGGGTTAGGGTTAGGGTTAGGGTTAGGGTTAGGGTTAGGGTTAGGGTTAGGGTTAGGGTTAGGGTTAGGGTTAGGGTTAGGGTTAGGGTTAGGGTTAGGGTTAGGGTTAGGGTTAGGGTTAGGGTTAGGGTTAGGGTTAGGGTTAGGGTTAGGGTTAGGGTTAGGGTTAGGGTTAGGGTTAGGGTTAGGGTTAGGGTTAGGGTTAGGGTTAGGGTTAGGGTTAGGGTTAGGGTTAGGGTTAGGGTTAGGGTTAGGGTTAGGGTTAGGGTTAGGGTTAGGGTTAGGGTTAGGGTTAGGGTTAGGGTTAGGGTTAGGGTTAGGGTTAGGGTTAGGGTTAGGGTTAGGGTTAGGGTTAGGGTTAGGGTTAGGGTTAGGGTTAGGGTTAGGGTTAGGGTTAGGGTTAGGGTTAGGGTTAGGGTTAGGGTTAGGGTTAGGGTTAGGGTTAGGGTTAGGGTTAGGGTTAGGGTTAGGGTTAGGGTTAGGGTTAGGGTTAGGGTTAGGGTTAGGGTTAGGGTTAGGGTTAGGGTTAGGGTTAGGGTTAGGGTTAGGGTTAGGGTTAGGGTTAGGGTTAGGGTTAGGGTTAGGGTTAGGGTTAGGGTTAGGGTTAGGGTTAGGGTTAGGGTTAGGGTTAGGGTTAGGGTTAGGGTTAGGGTTAGGGTTAGGGTTAGGGTTAGGGTTAGGGTTAGGGTTAGGGTTAGGGTTAGGGTTAGGGTTAGGGTTAGGGTTAGGGTTAGGGTTAGGGTTAGGGTTAGGGTTAGGGTTAGGGTTAGGGTTAGGGTTAGGGTTAGGGTTAGGGTTAGGGTTAGGGTTAGGGTTAGGGTTAGGGTTAGGGTTAGGGTTAGGGTTAGGGTTAGGGTTAGGGTTAGGGTTAGGGTTAGGGTTAGGGTTAGGGTTAGGGTTAGGGTTAGGGTTAGGGTTAGGGTTAGGGTTAGGGTTAGGGTTAGGGTTAGGGTTAGGGTTAGGGTTAGGGTTAGGGTTAGGGTTAGGGTTAGGGTTAGGGTTAGGGTTAGGGTTAGGGTTAGGGTTAGGGTTAGGGTTAGGGTTAGGGTTAGGGTTAGGGTTAGGGTTAGGGTTAGGGTTAGGGTTAGGGTTAGGGTTAGGGTTAGGGTTAGGGTTAGGGTTAGGGTTAGGGTTAGGGTTAGGGTTAGGGTTAGGGTTAGGGTTAGGGTTAGGGTTAGGGTTAGGGTTAGGGTTAGGGTTAGGGTTAGGGTTAGGGTTAGGGTTAGGGTTAGGGTTAGGGTTAGGGTTAGGGTTAGGGTTAGGGTTAGGGTTAGGGTTAGGGTTAGGGTTAGGGTTAGGGTTAGGGTTAGGGTTAGGGTTAGGGTTAGGGTTAGGGTTAGAGGTTAGGGTTAGGGTTAGGGTTAGGGTTAGGGTTAGGGTTAGGGTTAGGGTTAGGGTTAGGGTTAGGGTTAGGGTTAGGGTTAGGGTTAGGGTTAGGGTTAGGGTTAGGGTTAGGGTTAGGGTTAGGGTTAGGGTTAGGGTTAGGGTTAGGGTTAGGGTTAGGGTTAGGGTTAGGGTTAGGGTTAGGGTTAGGGTTAGGGTTAGGGTTAGGGTTAGGGTTAGGGTTAGGGTTAGGGTTAGGGTTAGGGTTAGGGTTAGGGTTAGGGTTAGGGTTAGGGTTAGGGTTAGGGTTAGGGTTAGGGTTAGGGTTAGGGTTAGGGTTAGGGTTAGGGTTAGGGTTAGGGTTAGGGTTAGGGTTAGGGTTAGGGTTAGGGTTAGGGTTAGGGTTAGGGTTAGGGTTAGGGTTAGGGTTAGGGTTAGGGTTAGGGTTAGGGTTAGGGTTAGGGTTAGGGTTAGGGTTAGGGTTAGGGTTAGGGTTAGGGTTAGGGTTAGGGTTAGGGTTAGGGTTAGGGTTAGGGTTAGGGTTAGGGTTAGGGTTAGGGTTAGGGTTAGGGTTAGGGTTAGGGTTAGGGTTAGGGTTAGGGTTAGGGTTAGGGTTAGGGTTAGGGTTAGGGTTAGGGTTAGGGTTAGGGTTAGGGTTAGGGTTAGGGTTAGGGTTAGGGTTAGGGTTAGGGTTAGGGTTAGGGTTAGGGTTAGGGTTAGGGTTAG